>NC_142258.1:2997782-3153464 GCF_052056855.1 Sturnus vulgaris
GGTCCCTTCATCTGGCTGTGCTGCTCGTTGGTGCTCTGGGAGCCAAAATCCGGCTCCCTGCTCCCCGTGGCCATGGGAAAGGCTTTGTACCCATGGGCATCCCTCATGTGCCCCTGGCCATGGAGCCCGTGGGGAGAGGGCTCAGCAGTGGGGTCCTGCACAGCATTTCGGCTGTGATGGGCTCCCGGTGCTTTTCTCCCCACAGCCCACACCAGGGAAGCCGTGTCCTGGGGTCAGGACTTGCTGTGGCGTGTCCAAACATGTGGCAGAAGCAGGATTTGTCCTGTGTCCCCATCTTCCTCTTGCCAAGGGCTCTGGGGAATGGCTGTCCCGAGTGTCCCACTGCCCTGTGCCACCGAGCACCGTGTTGGGGACTGGGACATCATCCCTGTTGAGTTTCTTCCCACCAGTGTCTGTCACCATCACCCCACACTGCCCACCAAGAGGCTGCTCTGTTCTTGGCTTCCACTAAAAACCACTCCAGGGGCAGCACTGGGAGGCAGCTTTTCAGCACTGAGTGCCCCAAATGCGTTGTCCCCAAAAGTGGGGACACGTAGGGACGTGCCATCGAGCTCCAGCCATGACATTTATGTTTCTGAGGCAGAGAAGGTGGATGCCATCCTATCACCAGTCCCTTTGCTCCTGGGGGGATGCTTTCACCCCCTGCTTTTTGCACCACAGCATCTGGGGGGTGGGAAGGATGGAGGGGGGACAGAGAGATTTTGTGTGAGCACTACTTATTTATTTTTTTAAAACAAATGCTTTTAAGTGGTTTTAGGTTCTTTTGAATAAATAATAATTATTATTAAAAAAAAAAGGTGCACATCTTGCTGCTGTAGAGTTCTCAGAGGGTTAACTTCTTTATAAATATATATATATATCACAGTAAATATTTGTATAAAAACGAAAGAGAAATAGAGATGTCTTTAAGTAAATTATTGCTTTTAAAGAAACTTCTATGATTGTACAGTGTTACCTGGGAGAATAGAATAATATATACAGATGTATTTTTAAACTGCTGTGTAGGAGGATGTGAACTGGGACAGGGAGCGCCTGTGGCTGGCACCGTGAGGGGATTTTGGACCTTCCCTGGCCCCTGTTCCCCTTCTCCAAACCCTGCTGGTGAGGGTCTAGCTCTGGTGAGATGTCCTCTATCTACTGTATAGTCCTTGTCCTGACCATGGACCACGCCGGTACCTAGTGTATAAATATTATTTTTGCCTACCTGTGAGAGCTCAGAGCTCCTGGTCTTTTTCCTCCCATCAGGGAGCACCGGGAAGGCTGCCCAGACATAGTTTAAAACCCATCGATTGTCAAAGAAAGGGGGGAAAAAGAAAAAAAAAAAGGGTGGAAAAAGCCCAGGTTCAGCACTTGGGTTTCCTTAGGGGGCTGGGAGGCACAGGGATGCTCTGGGTTTTTGTGGAGAGGGATCCCTGTGGGAAGGGGCTTGGAGACGAGCAAGGTGAAATGTCCCCCCCATAAAAAACAGGCGCCGGCCATTTCCTGGAGCAAGCCAGCTCCATCCCTGGAGTTTACTCCGGCGTTACACTCGATCCTTGGAGGATGGCAGGAGTCCGAGAAAGGAGAGAGCCGCTAATCCTCTTGGCCAGCATCCCGCAGGGATTGCCCTGGGCCGGGCTCGGGGCAGCAGCAGCAGCTCCCCAAACTGGGGGTCGGGGCTGGACCTGCTGCTGCTCCCACTTGGCTTCACCCTAAAAAACGTCCCCAGTGAGAGCAGAAAACAGCCGCATCCCCGCGCCCCAAATGCACCTCTGGGAAGAGCATCCTGTGCCCTGGGGGGTCCTCACTGGGCCGGGGGGGCCATCGGGACGAGCCTTAGCTTCTCATCACCGAGTTTAGTGCACTTTGTCTTTTAGGGCTGGGACAATCACTTAGCGCTCAACCTTTCGCGATTCGGTGCCTGCTTGACCTTCAAACCTTTTGTAGGAGATGATTTCAGAGCCACCTTTTCTATCTTTAATAAGGCAGAACAAATACGTTTATTTTTAAACCCTCTTGCTCTTTCCTTTCCTCTCGTGCTGACAACCAAAAGAGTCCCCTGTGTGTGTCCCCCCTCCTCTCCCATTCCTTGCACACACAAGTGAGCGTGTGGCAGCTGTGTCCGGCCACATCCTGCTCTCCCACCCCCCAATTCAGGAATGCTGCCACGGGGGGGTTGGCACAGGGCAGGATCCAGACCCGTCACGAGCAGGGACAGGACGTGGAGCAGCGCCCGACCCGATGCCACCCATCCCCTCGCCCACCAGCTGTGCACATCTGTCCTGCTGCCCACTCCCAGGGCACCATGTCCCCTCCATCTCCCCCCCAAACACACCCCAGTGCTCCCCCAGGCTTGGCCCCGCGCGGGTTTGGGGACGGACACCCGGCACCAGTTCACAGGGGCGGGTTGGAAACTGGGAGCACTGGTTTCCCGGGGGTAAAACGCCGAGTCTGATCGCTGGGGCAATGGTGGTAGAGAAGCTGAGGGATGCAATGAAGTATCTGTACCTTTTCCACCTCCGGTGTTTCTCTGTCTCATTGCACATATATTTGAGATATATGTGACAATGTATATATATATTTGTAAAATGTATTTCAGATGACAAAACTGGCCAATTTTATGTTATTTTAAATATATTATATATATTATATATAAGAGTCTCCAAAAGATATAAATAGACTAGAGAAAATAATATAAATATGTAATAAATGTATTTTGATCTATTTAAAATATCTCGCGTCATGCTGTATATTTTAAAGATCATAGTGAAATGTCTGCCTGTAGCCAACTTCCAACGTGTTTCCAAGTCTGTCAGTTGTCACACATACAGGATATGTGGAGCAAACTTTGAGCAAGACTGGGGCCAGCACTACAAACAGAGATTATTTTTAAGAGCCTTTTAGCAAATATCCATCCTGCTGCCTTTAGGCAGGAGCAGAAAACACACACCTGAATTTTTCTTGGGAGGAAAAATGTCCTCCCTGCTGCAGGAATGCTCAGAATCACAGCCCCTCCCTGGCTACCACTCGCTCCAGTGCCCTGCCCTGATGGGCTCAGCTCACAGCAGCTCAGCCATGCAGGGAGCCCGGAGATGGGAAAATGTGCCTGGAGCCCAGGCAGAACGAGCTCAGTCATCCAAAACCAACCCAACAAATCTTCCCAGAGCGACCTTGGTCCCTTTGGGCCCTGCCAGGATCTGTTTCCTACGGGCATTGCCTCCTGCGGGGACCTCAGGGGACATCACGCCGTGTCCAAGTGACAATTTAAATGTCTTTAATGGTACTTCACGGCTGAAGGAAAGCTGAGATGGTGTGTGAGATGCTATTTACGGAGAGGTTAATGGCCTGGTGGACACAGAGCCCCTGGATTTGCCGTCCTGGATTTTCCTCCTGGCTTTCACACCTGGCTGCCACAGGGAACGGGGCTCATGTACTGACACAACCTGGGGAAATGATCCATCACCATTCCCCAGGCTGGGGCTGAATCCAGTTCAGGTGACCAGTGGCTGATCATTTCCACCCACCCCTAATGATCTGTTGGGTCCCATCAGTTCCATCCCTTTTACCATAAATAAGTTTTTTACTCATTAAAAAAAAAAAAATCCCTGCCAGCCACTCACTCTAATCATCACAGAGAGGTCTGGGGCTAAGCAAGATTTAAGAGCAAAGTCTGTTTAATTTAGCAAAGGGGGAGACTGAGAGGTGACTTGATTACAGCATTTGTCAAGGGGAGGATACACTGGTACAAAGAGGTAACTTAATCTAGCAGGGAGAGGCATAATAACCACCTCTTCCTGGAAGCTGAAGCCAGACAGATCTATCTTGGAAATAAGGAGCGATCTTTTAATAATGATTAGCTATTAGAACAAGCCACCAATCTCTGTCTCTTAATGCCTTTAAATCTGGACCAGATGCTTTTCTGGAAGCTTTTTTTCTTGCTGAGGAGAAGGAGCGGGGGGTTCTTGGGGACGGTAATGGCCTGTTACAGGCAGGCAGGAGAGGAGATGGGAAAAAAAAAAATCTACTCCAAAACACACGGGCTGGATCTCGGGAAGGAAAATGCCAGGGAGGAGGCGGGGGATGCTGTGGCAGGGCCCTGCCAGCATCTCTCCTGGGGACACGCAGGGGCCCGTGCAGCAGCTTCCCACGGCTCCCGTGCCTCCGCTCTCAGGGTTTGCTTTGCCATGCGGCACTGACTCCTCGCACAGCCGTTTGCACTACAAACCCCAGCGCTTCATTTCTGGAAGCATTTAATGATTCAGGAGCCGGCAGCTCCCTGGGGATGGTTCCCACTGCCTCCAGAATTCCTCCCTCAGTGGCTGCTTGTACAGAAATCCCCCAGGGAGCCGAGCTGATGCTGGCACCACGGGAAATGTGCTGCCGGGGTGTTTGGTCCTTGCTTTATTTCCATTCCAACCATCCTCATCTTCGAGAGCTGAACTAAAGGGGGAGCAGCAGGGATGGGAAGGCAGTGGGTGGCTCTGAGGGGAATGAACTTGTTTACACCTCACAGGCCTGGCTGGGAAGTTTTCAGCAGGGATGGGCACCAGTGTAATGGGTCTGGGGTTGTTTCTTAGCTGGCAACCTCCACTTCTAATATTCAAGATATCTTTAAGGGCTAAAATCCTCTCTGAACTCAGCATTGCATCAGCCCTCACTGACTGCCCTCCTGCCTCTTTCCCTCTGCATTCAGGGGATCAGAGCATCTCTCTATGCCTTTGCAGAATTTTTTTTCCCAAAAGCAGGCTGTCTTTTCATCAGTTTGGATGGGTTTGGCTCCAACCAGCTGAGCCAGTCTGTCACCAAGAGGCAGAGAGTGGGCAGAGGGGCTGGGAACCCTGGGTACCCAGCAGGACCTCATCTCACAGGGATGAAGGCAAGGAACTTTGCCCTGGCCTCACTGGAGATGCTGCTTCTCCATCCAACCTGGATTCATCCTCTCTCCAGGCTGCTCCAAGAGCCCCAGACCCTACAGACTCCCCCAGATTTGGTCCCGTGCCCACCCAAGTTGCCCGGGTGCCATTCCAGGTGTCCGGGAGGAGCTCGGGTACCTCAGGGCGATACCCAGGGATGCTGGGTTATCTCTGGGGGTAACCATAGTAACGGAGCAGCATCTCTGCTCTCCTGCTGGCAATTTGCTTCTTCATCCTACATTAAGGTGGACCCTCTCCAGCTCCTTTCTCCCCCTCCATAAAGACAATACCAAGAGCTCTCCCAGAGGGGCCAGCTCTTCCACTCCATCCCACAGCAGCTTTCATCCCACTGAAAACCAGGATCCTGCCGGGGAACCAGCCCCCAGCATGCTGCAGGGAGTCCAGGAAGGTGGCAGCTGGAGTTTCTCCTTAACACAGATTTATAATTGTGACTGGGACAAAATTAGGGGTTTCCTTACACTTGTTGTTAGCAGGTCACTGTCAAGGTTAAAAACCTCAAATACTTTAATTTTTTTTTAATTGTAAAATGCCTCTACTAGCAATAACACTCTGGCTTATTAATATGGATTGATTTTTTTTCAGTGCAGAATGTAATTATCACCCGTTAAGTACTTTGTTCACCTTTCACATTTCTCCTCGCTTGGGGAAGGCAAACACATGAGTCAGCGTCCCTTTTTCTGCCACTTTTAGGCAGTTTTTTTGTGACAAGCCATTGTGAATCAGCACAACACTGCAAAGTTCAGGTCACAACCGCTCCGGAGATGCTGCTCACTGGGAAAAACGGTGATTTTTAAGAAGGAGGTGAAGGACATATCCTGTCTTGACCCTGGGCTTAAGGGAGAAATCCCAAATGAATAAATTTGGAATCAAACTGGGCTTGGTGGTGTTGATTTAAGGGTGAAAAGGATGGAGAGGATGCGTGCAAGCTGACAGATCAGCACCCCTTCCCCACCCAGACACTCCCTCTCCTCTTCCCCTGCAGCTAGCACATTTATTTTGGAAACACCTCATTAGGACGCAATTAAACCTTCCCCTCTTTGCCTGACGACCCCAAGCATCGCTCCCGTCCCCCGGCTTGGGGCGTTCTTGTCCCTTTGCGGGCTCCCTGCTCCAGGCTGGGGGTGCCGGACACTCAGGGGGTGGCACTAGCGGGGGGATGGCCCCAAAACCCCGATATCCGTGGGTCGGCATCCCCACCTCGGGGGTTTGCTGTCCGTTTGGGTTCGCGGCTGACTCAGCCCCAGATGGTTCTGTGAGCGCTTATATAACGCGTGTTTTGGCGGGGGCCGGGACGCGGAGCGCGGCGAGGAGGTGGGCGCGGGGGCGAGGGAGGGAACAGAGCTAAAGATAAGCCTGGCAGCTCTGACGGAGCTTTGCCAGGCCCCGCGGGAGCCGGCAGGGGAAAGGCTGCTGGGGATCGGGCACCGAGCTCGGTCCCGTCCCCATCCCTGCTGTCACCTCCCTGGGACCCGCCCGGCCCGCCCTTCCCGGGCTCACCTCCCTCTGCCTCTCACAAACAGACCTAAAATCACCCCGGGTGTTTCACGGCAGTTTTTTTTTTTTTCCCCCTGGTGTTCCAGGGAAGTGTTTTGGTTGCAGGACTGAACCAAGCTGTGTAAAGATTTCCCAGGCTCTTCATCCCCGTCCCTCCTTCCCTTCCTCTCCTCTGCTTCACTGGTGACTGCTGACCAGCACTGGAGCTCATGGTGGGAACAGAAAACTGATGAGATTTCTCTTGAAGGGATGTTTTGGGTGATCTTTGACCTCTGTAGAAGTCTTCCGCTTTTTCACAGTTTCTGATTTCAATGTACACACAAAGATGGCCCTTGTTTTACAGGAGTTTTATTTTAATGCTCTGGAGATTTGCTAAATAAAAACCATTCTAATACACAGGATGTTCTGGATGTGGTGGCTCTTCTCAGGTGGGGCAGCTGCAGGGTTTGGGGCAGGTAATTCATTACCTGAGACACTGCTGCACGTCCCTCAGCAAAGGGTTAACCACAAACCCCCAGACATGGCTTTTATTTGTCTGGAACTGCCCTCAGAGGAGCCTTCCCCAACAGAGCTGAACATGGATCTCATTCCCAAATCCCTTCTTTCCCAAACCCGTGGTTACAGAGCAACCCCAGAGGCTTCTTAGGGGTCCTGGAGCAAGGCAGATCCCTTAGCCCTGGGGGGATTCCTGGCTGGCAGGAGGGATGGAGAAGGCTCCTGGCCATGTCCTGGTGAGCAGGATGTCATCTCTGAGAGCCCCACACAACAGCTCCGCACTGACACTGCTGCGGGGGTGACAGCAGGAACAGGCTCTGTCGGGAGCAGGAGCACTCAGGGCTGGTACCAGCCCTCAGATGGTGGCAGGAAGTCCACGGCTCCTGATAATTAGGAGAAAAATGAAATAAATCCCTCTGCAAAAGACAATGTTGCGGGGAGAAGCTCAGGCCTGGGCTCCTGCCAGTGATGGATTTGCAGAGCCACCCACGCGGGACGGGAGCAGAGAGGGGGAATTGTCCCCCCAAGGTCAGGGGGACATGGTTGAGGTGGCATTTGGTGGCTGCCAGCCCAGTGGAGGGGTCTGGGTGCCCCCTGACATGCAGGTCTCTGAGGGCCCCTCCCAGGGCAGGTCTCCATCCCACAGAGCAGAGCAGACTGGATTTATGGGAGCAGGAATCTGGGGATTACGCCGCCAGAGTCTGACCAGCCAAAAATTGTTAAAAATCAGAATATCCGTAGCTCAAATCCAGCTTAAAAGTCAAACCAATCATCCAAACCATCTGCCTCACCACTGAAGATAATACTACTTTTATTGTTTCCATAAGCTGCTAAGCAGCTTTTCAGCAAGAAAAACCCTCTCTGCTGGGACATTTGTGGCCGTGGGACAGCACGGTGGCCTGCCCGGTGGCAGCGAGATCGTGCTGGGATGGGGGAGCAGGGGAGGATGTGGTGACCTGGGGGATGCAGGGCAGGGACTGGTGCTGGGGGTCAAATTCTCTGTGCCATGGTGCAGGTAACCCCTGGCAGCCACCTGCTGCCATCTCCCTGGAAATCCACCAAAGGAGGAGGGGTGGCACTGCCAGCTCTCCTCTAAGACATCCCGAAATTTTCTGGAGGCTCTGGCAGCTGAGGGTGATGTGTGACAGCCTGTAATGGGAGCTGCCCGTGCTGCTGCCCACCTGACCTTCTCCCAGGGGTATTATTAGCCCATCCAGAGCAGCCACGAGCTTTCCATCTGCAAGTTCTCCCTGGCTGTGGGCCAGAGAGGGGAGCTGGGCACGATCCTCCCTGTTTCCCTAGAGAGATCTGGGTTGGAAGGGGCCTTAAAGATCATCTCATTCCAACCCTCTGCCATGGGCAGGGACACCTTCCACTATCCCAGGATGCTCCAAGCCCTGTCCAACCTGGCCTTGGACACTGCCAGGGATGGGGCAGCTTCTCTGGGCAACCTGTGCCAGGGCCTCACTGTCAAGAATTTCTTCCCAATATCCCAACTAGCCATGTCCATTGTTGGTTTGAAGCCATTCCCCCTTGTCCTGTCATTCCAGGCCCATGTCCAAAGTCCCTCTCCAGCTCTCTTGTAGACCACCACATTGAAGGCTTCCAGCCACTCTCCAAAGTCTGCTTGCCAGTTCCTGGATGATGTACATGCCCAGCAGAAAGATCAGACTGTCCTGCCTCTCCTGGACCCTCCCTGTTTCATCCCCTTGAAATGGCTGCTGTGCTGTTCACCCTCTCCCAAGAACTCACTCTAGCAGCCTCTAAGGTGAGATGAGCTGATGTCTCCATTCCCACCTACAACTCCTCCAGGTAACCAAAGCATCACCTGTCCTGTCCTTATTCCTGTCCTTATCTCACATCCTGATAGATTGATACCCCCTTCACCCATGGATTTCCAAACAGGGCAGGTATAAATAGGAAAAGGGCAGGTTGGATGGAGCTTGGAGCAGCCTGGTCTAGTGGAAGGTGCTCCTGCCCATGGAACATTCACTGGTGTCTGTGAGTCTGTACTGATGCAATGAGAGCACAAGAACTCGTTAATGAAATCACCCTGGAGTCACTGACATTGCACATTCGTGCTGCTGCCTGGGTGCTCCTCCTGCCTTCACTCACAGTGAGTTTGCTTGGAGATGTTATTATCCCATGGGAAGGCACCTGAAACAAAACTTGTTTCCTCCTGTGGAAACAAGGAAGGAAAAAGAGCTGATAGATCAGCAACCAACAAGCCAAGAGGAAACTGCACTTCTATAGATCATCCAGCTTTTATTTTGTCTGATTTTAAGTGCCTGGCAGCGAGTTGGCCCTTCCTGTCCCCTGGGAGAGGCAGAGTGTTGCCAGCTCACCAGAGCGTCCTGGGATTTGCTATCTCTGTGGCAAAGCCCCAGCTCCCAGTGCCATGTGGAGCCACCACTGCTGCCTGGAAAGGGACTTTTCAGCTGGCACAGAGCATTTCACTCCTGCTCAACAACAACTCAGGGTCCAGGACACCCTGGGCTGCCCCACTGCTCTGGCAATGTGGGCTCTGGTTTTGTTCTTCCTCTGGAGGACTCTCCTGGATGTTTGGCTCCTCTGCAGCACCCGAGCATGGCAGGGAATGTACCAGGCTCCAGGGATGGCTCCATCCTTCTCTACCTCCCAAACTCTGCCCCAGGCTCGCCTGGGGGACCTGACTTGCAGCTGCCAAAGCCACATCACTGATTTTTAATTAGGCAGAGCTGCAATTAATGAAACACAGCAGAGTGAGAGGAGAAGCCCTGGCCTGTCAGTCTTGGCTATGAGGTCCCTGACACTTTCCCTAATCAGCATAGAAGGACACGTTGCCTTGACTGTGACATTCCAGAGAGTGAGGGATGGATCAGACCTCACTACAAATCCCAGCTGGATTTAGCTCCTGTTGGCGAAATGTCTGCAGAATATCACCCAGCAGAGCAGTCTGGAAGTCTTCCCCCTCAGGAAAACAGAGAGATGATATCCACACCTTTACTCCTCTGTGTGTGTGTCCTTTGTCCACACAGCAAGGTATGGTTGTGTTGTGAGTGCAGGAGAGGCCGGTGCTTTGTGCCTGCATCCCTTCCACTGTTTTCAGTGTTGTGTTTCCCTGCATCCCTTCCATGTGTTTCCAGTCCTGTGGATGAACACAGGCTCTTTGATCTCAACATCAGAGATGTCCAGACACAGGGATCCAGGGAGATGCAGCTGGGAGGCAGCAGCAGGGTCAGACCCTTGGAATTTGAGTTAGGCTCAATACACCCATGGCCAGATTTCCACATGCTCCCACATCATCCATCCCTATCCTCCTGCTGCAAGAGGGATTTGCTGCCCTGAGCTGCAGAGAGCAGGTCCTTGTCTGACAGTGCTGTGCTGGGGCTGCAGATCTCACCAGGGCCATTTCCGAGATGCTGGCAAAGATCCCCTCGAGAGGAAAGAAGCTCAGCCAAGCCTGAAATGACCTGCTGGGACAGGGTAGGCTCCTTCCACTCTCACTTCATGTGCTGGGATTTATATAAAGGGGATTCTTTGCAGGACAGCCTGACCCATGGAGGGGAATGTTCGCAGTGTGTGGCTCGCAGACCACAGATGGAACACCTCTGGGATCAGGGAGAGCCCCAGCCTCTGCCACAGAGCACTTGGCTCCTGTTAAGGTCAGGCTGGACTTGTGTGTTGAGTCACAGCACAGGGCTCTGGGCTGTGTGATGCTGCTCAGGCCTCTGAACAGTGATCCACACATCCCTGCACCCCCAACTGGGGCACAGCACCCTGGTCCCTCTTCCCCATCCCATACCTGAGAAATTAATGTCCTGCTCCTGTGTTCCCACAGGGCCACTCTCTGAACAGACCCCATCCCTCTGCACCCCGTGTCCCAGACCCCAGTGCAGCTCTGCTCTCTCTCCAGCACAGAGCCTGTGATCTTCCTCCAGTCACAGCTGCTCCCAAACACTTTCCAGACTTTGATTCACTCCAGGCTCCTCTCCTTCCTCAGCCCCTTGGGAAATAAAACTCTGCAGTGCTGCAGATCGTTTTCAGGTGATGGAGAAAGCAGGGGCTGAACTCTCTGGCAGTGCCACACTCGCCTCTGCTGAGGCTGGGGATGGATCCAGGCTGGATTCTTGTCAGGAAGGTGTTCCTGGGTGGCCAAGGATGTAGGCAGATTTGACTAGCTTGCCAAATTAGTCAACTCAAAGTTTATCACAGCTACATCTGCCAGGCTGACTGTTCTTCTGGGACAGCATGGGGGCACCAGGAATGGACTGGGGTCTCTGGTACTGCTCAAACACAACCCAGTATGGAAACCATATGGAAAAACAGGCAAGCTCAGAGATGGAAAGATTGCAGTGGTCCTTGGGAAGCTGGGCTTCCCTGGCTCCATCATGGCTCTTTCTGTGTCTCTTTGGTCACCTCCTGTATGCCCATGACCCCATTCTATCAGAAACTGGTTTCCAGCTCCTAATCCCAGTACCAAAGCACAGGCACTGTTTCACTCCCTCAGACTGGACTGCAAAGCTCTAAGCCAGGTCAAGTGGGACCATCAATGGTTTCCACGCTGAGAGAGCATCTCGTCTCCCTGGGGACTCCAGGGCATCCAAGAGAAAGGATCCCGTGAGGAGGAGCAGCCACCCTGCCCGCCCAGCCCCGCTCCCCATCCCTGCCTGCTCCCTGCTCCCAGTGACATGTGCACACACGGTGGCGGGACAGGCGATGCCAAGCGCTCCTCGGGCACTGTCACCTGATCTCCGCCACCCCCGCTCCAAGCCCGGACAAAAATAAACCCGGGAGCGCTGCAGTGGAGCCGCCCTGGCACGGCCGGCCCGGGCTGAGCCCATTGTTCCAGTGATAATGATGGTTCCAGTGACTGATCCCAGAGAAATGCAGATATTCCCCTCACGCCTCTCCAGCCTTCTGCTGCAGACAAACCATGGCTCAGGAGCAGGTGGAAGAGCAAAGGATATGCTTGGATTTTTTTTCACCATCATTGTGGGGAAAATTCACATTCACATTCACCAAATGTGAATTTTCCTGTTTACAGAAGGTTCCTTCCTTGTGGGGCGAGGCCTAAAGCTTCCACAATAATTTTTTTTTTCTTGGAAGTTTTAATTTGTTTAAGAGGAAGGGCAAAAAAACCCCCTTCACATTATATCCTGAAAATATAAAGCATGAAGCTCCAGCTCCCCTGGTCCTGGCAGGGCCCAGTGCTCCTGCTGGGCAGCAGCCTTTTGCTACGTAAAATTGGCATCTCCTTGCAGCTTCCATGGAGCTGCCAAGCATGTGCAGAAATACCTGTGGAAAGGTTTGCTGAGGCCAGCCAAACTCATTTCAGTGGTGACCTAAGCAGGTGCTTGGTTGGAAAAGTCCAAAGCTGGGGCAGTGGCTTTGGCAGGACAGCACTGGAGCTGTGTGGTGACACAGGGGACACCACAGTCAGCGATTTGGGGTCTTCTTCAGCACCCAGCCAAGACACAGCTGAGATAAACCAGCCCTACGGAGGGACTCAACATTTCTGTGGTATGTCCTGGGCTTTCACATCCATTTGTGTGGCTGGAAAGTTGCCCTCACATCCCTGATTTGTCCTGTGGTGCAGAAATACCAGAGACTCTGCCCCAGAGGATCTTTACTTGCAGCCACCTCAGTCCCTAGCCTGGCTGAGCTCAGGATGCGCCCCAGCTCTGCATAAGCAGCCCCAGGAAGGTTTTGCCACAGGAGAACCCACCAGCAGAACCAAAATATGGGCACCAACTGCATCTCCTCGTGCTCCAGGTGTCCAAGTGGCTTCCAGGGCCCTGCCCTGAGCAGGACACATCAAAGTCTCCCCCACATTAAGGCACATTCCTTCCAAGGAGCCCAGCGTGCTCTCAGCTTGGAAAGGCGATCAAACGAGAGGAAAAGACAGATCTGAGCAGAAAACCAAGAGAGAAGGCAGCAGCAATATGGTCCTGGAGAAAGCAGGAGCACAACCCCTTGGCTTCCATTGCCTGCTGCTTCCCCTTGCTTCCCAGAGTGCCTCCAGCTCCGAATGCCTTGGCTTTGCACAGAGCTGATCTCCTGGTGTTCTCTGGGCTGCAGCCCCATCCGCAGCAGCTTGAACTCTGGAGCATCCACCAAACAGGCTCCTGCCCCTCCCAGCAACGTGCCAGGGAAGTCACAAGACTCTGGGGTAACCAGCAGCTCTCAGGGGACAGGCCCTGCCTGCCTGCATCGTGCTGGGTTTTGTCCCTGTCCCCAAAGCCTGTCTCCTCTCACCCCCTCTCCCCAGGCCATACCTGGTTCTTCCGAAGGCGTCATGATTTCACTGTCTATTTATATCCAGCCCACTGCTAAGTAAAAGCAGAATTAACACTGGCTTTTGGGGAAAAAAAAAAAAAGAAAACAAGGCATTTTTCTTATTGTGTGGGAAAAGATCCACGGGCTGGGTTTTCTTTTTCTTCCCCCTTAACTTGGAGATCTCCCAAAGCAAACAAGTGCTGTTAACTGGAAAATAGGATGATTCACCAGTCCCCTGGGCAGATGGTACCCAGGCCCTCTATTCTCCGACTCCTGGCAAGGGAAAATGCCCCCTGTAAAACTTAAAATAAACAGATGATCCTGTATCCATCACGGGATCTACCCTGCAAAGGCAACACAACTTCAGCGACCTCCTGCATGTGCCCAGACCACTCAGGTCATCCCCTGTGGGTGTCCTGCCCCAGAGGAGCAGTTTGGGGCATGCAGGATCAGATCAGGGGCCCAGGAGGTTTCCAGAAGTTGCAGCCTGCCTGTGGATGCTGGAAGCTGAGCGATGTGCTGGCTTTCAGCCCCAAATGAAGGCATGGAGCAGCCCCGAGCTGCTGCTCTGTGACGAGGTGTCTGTCCCTCCGTGCAGCATCTGCCACACGATGCCCTTGCTCTGGGGTGCTGAGGAGATGCTGACACATGGAAAAGCTGGCCAGGAGATCCTTGTGGGTGAACAAACCGTGGGGCCAGAGCAATGAAGCAACATTATCTTCCCTGCAGCCTCTGACATGTGTCACGGGAGGGACCGTTCTCTTCACGAGGTGACTCAAATCCCAGATGGATAGTGCAGGAATCTGCTGTCCTTTCCAGAGACAGGGAAAGGCCTGTTTTTAAATTCCCCCAGCTCTTCCCTTCTGCAGGCAATGGAACCTCTCATCCTTATTATATTCTCCTTCCAGATTCCCAAAATCTTGGCCACACCAGCAAGAGGGCTGTCCCTGCAAGGAGGTCTCATTTCAGGAATACAGCAAAGTCAGGGGCTTTTGAGGGATTTTGGGGCACCATGACCTCTGGAACACATCCCACATGGAAAGTGCCCATCACCAGGGCCAGGAGTGAGTTGTTCTCTGTTGAGATGAGGGTTCCTGGACCTCAGAATCAGGGCTGTGTTCAGGGTCTGCCTTTCCCTGCCTGGGACATTGCAACAGCAGAGGAGCCCCAAGCACAAGGCTGAGAGGCCAAATTCCCAGCACTTTAAAATTCCCCCTTGGAAGCTTTTTGGCTGCTGGAGGCCTGGGTTATTTCTGGATGCACTCGGCAGGAGTGTTTTTCTCTTGCTTCGTAGCAGGGATGAACAAAGAGCTCAGCTCTCTGCCTCACAGAGACAGCCCCACTGCCCTGGCAGCACCCACACGAGCTGTGTGCCCTCTCCTCTCCCTGCTCTCCAGGTCAGGGATGAGCTCCCAAGAGTGGGGATCAACTCACGAACTGCTCTCTGTATGAGCCAGAGACACAGGAAAGTCTCTTCCTTCCTCTCACATTTAAATCAGACCTTTTCAGCCCAAATGGCAGCAGCCCCCACTCCTCACTAGGGCTCTGTCCTGAAACCCTGGAGTTTCTCCTGCATCCCTGCTGAAAGCAGGTCAGAGACTTTTGGGCTGCACAAATGCCTCAGCTCCTCAGAAGGCTCGTGGGATAGAAAAACAAGGTTTCTTAAACAAAGCAGAGATGCTAAGCCTCAAAATAAGTGACAGCCAATTGTGGTGTCACCGCATTGCCCACATTGCCACAGCTGCTCTGGGCATTTTTATCAGCTCTGCCCTCCTCCTGTTGCTTTTGTGTTTTATTCCAAGGCACCCACTCACCCCTCATGCCTTGGGGTGGGCAGCAGCCTCTGCCTGGAACCCACTCCTCCACCTCTACCTAACTAAAAGGCTGTGACAGCCCCCAGGTCACCTCCAGGCGTGTCTGCAGAGGGATTAACAGGAGGAATCCCACTTTTAAATGCCAAATATAACGAATAAATTGTGCTGTTACAGATTTAGAAAGGAAATACAGCCAGCACCCAGGAGTTCTGGTTTGGCAGCAATGTGGGCATCCTGCAGGCAGGAGGTGTTTGGGTTTGGAGGGTGAGGAATGGTTTTAGGGCTGTGATTGCTCCTCTAAATTACCCCCTGCTCCCAAGGAGGGGGCTGGGAAAGGCAGGCTCTGATTTTGCACAGAGCTATTCAAGAGAGCCAGGCTTAACCTGGAAGAGTTAAATTCACCCAGTTCATGCAGCAGACTGGTCCCATTCCCCTCCCCATCACCCAGCCCTGTGGTGTCCAGCTGCAGCAGCAGGAAGAAGGGGTTGTAGCCCCTGCTCTGACCACCCACCAGCTGCCCTCCTGCTCCTCCAGCCAGCTGAACAAGCACCCAGCTCTGGGGGATCGTGGGCTTAGTGGTCCTGAGGGGCAAGGGGGGGTGAGGGAGGTGGGAAAGGCACTGGGTGAGGGAGATGGGGAAAAGAGATGAAGAGGTGACCTTAACCCTGGCACCTGGAGTGGGGTAGGTGGCTGGGATGAGGTGGGTGGTCTCTGGTCCTCATCAGAGAGGTCCCTTCTAAGCCTCCATGTGTGGGGAGCTGGCAGAAGTACAAACATTCCAGAGGTGGGATTTGGGACTGCCAGGATTCACTTTGGCCACAGATTTTCCTGGCCTGGCTGCAGCTCAGAGAAAAGTGATCTGGCACCTGGGATCCCAAACTGCCCCAACTCACCTCACACTCAGCCCTGAGGGCTCCTCTCTTGGATCCAGTCCCCAGCTGAGCCCATTAACAGGTGGGAGACACCTGTTAAGATCTTTCCAGAAGGCTCAAGGCAGCTGGAGGCTCCTTCTGGTCCCATCCCAGTCAGTGCAGGGTGGCAGTTCCTGGGGACAGTGGGACAGGGAGCTGGTGTGATGTGGCTGCTGGGTTGGGAAGGCTGTGCCCCCTGTGCAGAGGGTCAGCATGGCTCTGGGCAGGCCCAGGCACCCTCATGTCACTGCAACCAACCCTATGGGGGTTGCTCCTTCAGCCTTTCCTCTCCCAGACCTTGCTCAGAGGGAAGGAGAATGGGGAGTAGAAAGAACAGCCCATTTTAGACCATAATCCCAATGCAGACACACCTAGAGGAGACCATTTCTGCCACAAGCTTCTCACAGACAGGACCTTTTTCCTGTAACAGCCCTGAGAGTCTAAACTGGGAACCAGCACCAAACCCCACGAGGTGCCAGGAGACACAGGCACTGTCCTCATGCCCCCACTCCCCCACACCTCTTGTCCCTGCCATCAGCTGCTGCTCTCCATGGAAATTTGCCCTTTTTCCCCCGACAACAAGCCCTGCTCAGTGCTGGTCTGACTCTGCTCCCCTCCAGGCTCCCAGCATCAATCCATCCTCCAGGCTGAGTGTCACAAGCACATCATGGAAAATGCTATCGATCCACCAAGGTGGGGACTTAATTTGAGGGCTCTAATGAGGCAGTGATTTAACCTCATTACACAAAGGTAAGTGGAGCTGCTGGGTGCCCCGTGCTGGAGGGGACCTGGTGGTGCTGTTGCCCAGCTCCTCATGTGGAAAGGTGCCTCCAAGGACATGTTGGTGTGAGGGAAGGGCTGGGCTTGTGTCCAGAACTGAGTCAACATCTCGTTGTGCTGGGGTGTGCAGGCTCCTGGTCCTGCCCAAAGTCACAGGGGAGTTCAGATGCCAGATGAGCTCTGAGCTGCATCTCTCAGCATCGCTGTCTCTAGTGCTTCCCTCCATCTCCTGGCTCCTTCCTTCCCATCTCCTGGCTCCTTCCTCCCCTCCCACCTCTTGGAAGCCTCTTAGTGCCTCGAGTTAATGCACTATTTCAAAACAGCTCATTCTGGCTTCACAAAAGGGTAGAAAACTCAGGGGACAACACTCATTAGGAGACTTCCAGCCTGCCACCGATTCACTTTACATCTCTGATGAAGTCCTTTATTCCAATTTCCTCATTAATGCACCACATTAACATGATCACTACTTAACTCGGATGTATTTGCTCTCCCTTCCATCAGGCCATGCATCTTAGCTGCCTGGACACCTTTAGCTCTCCAGGGCCTTTGGGACACAGCCAGGACAGAACTGTGTGTCCCCAGGACTACATCACTGCTGTGGGATGGAGCAGAGAGCCCCAGCCATGCCCAAAGGCAGCCAGGAGGGTGATGGGGCAGCTGGGCACCGGCCAGGTGCTCCTCACCTGTGAACAGCCAGCCACAGAGAGAGCAGGAGAGAAGGTACAGCCCTCACTGATCCATGGGCTGGGGAACGTGTCCTCTGTGGCCTGGGGCAGCTCTCACTCACACCAGCAGCTCAGTTTTACAAACCATCAGGGTGATGACTTTAATTCCGAGTCCTCTCCTGCACAGGCAATGATTTTTCCAACCACCCTGACCACAAGCTCACAGTGTCAACCTCTACTGTGCTGAGCCCAACAGAGCCCTGATCCTTCCTGGATTCCTGAGATACCACCACCACTCTCTGCTCCCTCCAGAAGTGTTTCCTCTCCTCAGCTGGAAGCAGGTGCAGGCTCCTGATAACTCTTCTTTCTGTCCACAGAGGAAATGGGGCGTGAGAACAGCCCTGTACAGGAGCAGGATGACAGCCCTGCTCCCACTGATCTCAGCCTGGGCTGCAGATGACTCTTCCCTGCTCTCTGCCAGGCCTGGAAAAGTGAGACACTGTGAATAGAAAACAAAGGCTTAAATGTCCCTAAGCCAGTGATCCCAGTGATGTCTCAGCACACCCTAACAACGAGGATCTCCTCCTCCTCACAGCTGGTGGAGGCAGGACACGAGCACATGGTGGAATGACTGTCCCTGCATGCAGGACTGTTGTTTTCAGCTAAAAGAGGGTCTCAGCACAGAGAGGAGGGTGTTAGATGGGGCTTGGAGAAACTGGTCTGGTGGAAGGTGTCCCTACCCATGGCAGGGGGTTGGAATTTAGGATCTCTTCCAACCCAAACCACTCTGTGGTTCTGTTCCTCTGGCCAGTCGTGGTGGGCACTGGTGTTTCTGCAGAGCTGAATTGTTCTGTGAGCTCTTGGTGTAACCAGACTCAGCATCAGGTGAAGGTACTGTCCTGATGGTCTCAGGAGCAGGGGGCTGGAAGCAACGTCCTGAGGTTTATACACTCTTCCCAGCTGTGTATGAGCATCTTCCTCATTCTCCCACTTCAGAAGATCCAGGAAGTGAATGTGGATCTCCACAGAGAAGTGTGGTCTGACCCACATGTAAAAAAAAGCCATCAAGGAATGAAACAAGTCCAACAACAAACCAGAAAAGCTTTTGGAAACTGGGAAAGAATCACAGAGTGATGGGAAGGAGAGGAAAAGCTCTTTGCCTTCTAGTTCTTCAGGCAGGCCTCAAGCCCAAGAGATCCAGATCTTCTATAAAGCCTGGGCAACTTCACCCCTTCCCACACAAGAAAAGCAGCACAAGAGGTCCATCCACCAAAGGGGAGGGTCAGGGAGGGATTCCCCCCTTGCACTCCTTCCTCCCACCCATCACCATCTGGTGAGGACGAGGAGCAGGGTCAGCGGGCTTCCCCTGAGAGTGGGGACACGCTGTGCTCTCACCTGGTTCCCTGCCAACCCCAGTTGTCTGCACATTCACCAAACAGTCACTGTTCAGAGACACGTTCTCCCAAACACCCTCCCTCCCTCCCTCGCCGCCTCCTGCACAGCCTCGTACGTCAGCGCCTGTGGGGGAGAGCCGGTGGGCTGGGGACAGAACTTTGGTCTGCGTGGGCAGCTCCGCACGCAGCAGCAAGGGCGAAGTTGAACGAGGATGTTCAACGGGATCCAACAGCTCAAGGAACCCCAAGATCTCTGCCATGGTGACTGGGTGCGTTAACGCAGCGATCACGCGTCGGGAATGCCAAAAGGAAGGCTGGGGAGGGGGTGTGGGAGAGGCTGGGACTAGGGGAGGATAAAGAAGCTGGAGAACTGAGGACCCCTGTCCTTTCTCACTCTTTGACATGCAAATCAAATTTGCCTTTCTAAGAGCAATGAAAAAAACCTCTATGTCTTGGCAGGGCTCGGAGAGACGAGGCTGAGCAGATCCATGGAATAGCTGCCTCCTGCAGCCAGCCTGAAATTGTACCCTACAGCTATCTCATACTCCTGGCCATGCCCCCAGCAACCCCCATTTCAAACCCAGTCAGCACTGGGATTCCTCTGCCACCATGAGTTGCAAATAGGTTGCTGGGAGAGACAGATGCCAAGGGAGAAAGGTTAAACAGACATTGTGCTCCAAGAGGGGAAAAAGAAGGATCCAATTCAGCTTTGCAGTTTCTAAAGCAGTCTCATGAGATCCTGAGTGAAGTGTGCACAAGCAGTTTTGGCAAGGAGAAACAAAAGACCTGAGAGGAGCGAGAGGAAGGATGAATGAACAAAAGACAAGAAAGCTGCACATGTTTTCAGTCCCTGAAGTTCACTCTTCTCTCTTTTCATGCCCAAGACCTTTTCTTCTTGAGGCACCTTTAGGAAAGGTAGGAAATGGGGGGTGGGAGATTTACTACTGCCAGGTTTAGCACTAGATCCTATTAACTAAAAAAATGGGAGCAAGGAGAAATTCCCAAGGCGAGAAAAAAAATCCATCATTAATTGACAAGTCCCTGGGGGGCTGAAGCGGAGATGTTGAGCTGAATTCAATTACAGACCTGGTCAGAATCAGGCAGGAAGATGTGGCTTCTTTCACTGTGTCAATTAAAGAAGTGACTGGGAACGATAGACTTCTCTGACCCATGAGTCAAAGCAAGCTTCCATCCGGCACTGCCTGATGGCCTCGTGGCTCCCACTGGGAACAGATGGGCTCATGGGCAGTGCAGGGATGCCAGAAGGTCTCCTTGCAGGCTGGGCACTTGACAAAACCAAGCTTTGTGCCCGCTGCAGAAATTGCTGTTCTCTGCAGGAAGGTGGCATCGTTAACAGTAATTAATTTGCAGCCACTGTGCTACCTGAGCAGAACTGAGAACGGCATCACTGAGCCAGCAGCTCCCTCACCAGATTTCGGATCTCTCTTTAGCATTTCCCTTAGGGAATGAGGAAATAACTGGCCATGTGAAGAGGGAAAGGACAGAAAAGCTTTCAAAAGGTATCTGGGCACTTAAAGCCCTGCACTCCTTTCCTGGCTGATGGAAGCAGCTCCCCTCAGACCACCTGGTGCTGCACAGCCTGAACCCTCCAACTTTCAGTCCCTGCTACCACAGCAAAAAAGTAGATGTGAATAGAACATCACATCCTTTTCCCTTCACTGTCCTCCACGTTAGGCTAGGTTTGGGTATCCTTAATTTACAATTTTCTATCATTTCCCCTGCAGCAAGGCTCAGCTGGGCAGGGCTCTGAGAATATGGCCCAGATAAGAGATGGGCAGAGCATTGTCACATTCCCTGCAACCTGGTCTAATGGAAGGTGTCCCTGCTCATGGCAGGGTTGGAACCAGATGAGTTTTAAGGTCACTTTCAACCCAAGCCATTCTAGGATTCTGTGCTTTGATTCCTGCTGGGTTCAGGTGGGCAGGAGTGTGTCCTTCCTTTGTAGGATCAGAAAACTTCAAAGGAACTTCCCTCAGCTCCATCACCACTTTCTGTTCAGGGATAACCTGCACATCCTCCCATTTTCAACTAACTGCTCTCTTCAAAGCAGTAACAGTACTATGTTCCTACTGACACCATTTTACACCTTAAAAAGGATCTCTCTCCAGATTCTCCTTCAAGGGTTGAAAACATCCTTTCTTCTACTCATTCCTGCTACTTTCCTTCTCCTTTGAAGATATTTATTTTATTGAACAGTCTCCTTTGCAACACATTCAGCCTATTTCTTACCACCCTGGATCCATCATGCCTGGCCTGATCACAGGATGGGTGGCTTCAAAGCCTCCTGTGTGTCTTCACACAATCCCCCCCCAAAAAAGTAAGAAAACAGATGCCAGAAAGGTCTGATTCCACTTTGAGAGCACAGACCAGAATGCAGATCTCCAAGGAATAAGTTGGATAAGGGCTGAGCCTGATCTCTCTGTGGACCAGCTGAAACCAGGAGTACCACAAAGTTATGAAGAACAAAGAGGTTATACAAACATGTCTATACATTTATAGCTCTTGAATGCTCCTTCCCTGTTGGTGCTTAAGTGGCATTGCCAGCACCTGGGGAAAGAGTACTCGAGAGATAGGCTAATTGATGGAATTATTCCTGGTCACTTAATGGATAGCTGCTAACTGGTGGAAGAGGCTGAGCAGGGGGCTGTGCTGGTAGAAGAACTTCTCTGAGGCCTTGGGAGGGAGAAAGAAGCCAAGAACAAAGGATCTGTGCAGTGTCAGGCAGGGCCTGGAACGGGAGGAATTTCTCTTTCTCGTGTTCTTGGCTTATTTACAAAGATTCCCAAAACTCCTGTAAGGAAGGATGAGCAGGAGGAGCAATGCTTCACTCCCAGCCCCAGAGCACAGTCCCAGCAGCAAAGGGAGAGGTTTATTAGAGCCAACAAACCCAGCAGTGTGTGGGGAAAGCAGCTTTTCTGCTGCAGCTCCTCAGCTCAGGGGACACTGAGAGTGTGGGGACCACAAGCTGAGGTCTGTGAATCCCTCTGACCCCCAGCGCTGGTGGTGTGGAAGGAACAGGCTGTGGCTGTAAGTCAGAGCTCTGGGAAAGAGCAGGGAGAGAAAGTCCTGCCTGTAAACCTTTGGGCTCGTGCCTAAATCACTTCTCCATCCAACAGAGCATCTTCATGCTCCAAGACACTTCCAGCATCCCTCCCCTTCTTTCCCTGCCTTTCTCAGTTTCTCAGAAGGTATTGAGAAGTCCTGGGGGTGAAAGAGAGAGCAGCCTCCACTCGGGATGGTAAGAAATGCTCTCGTGCCCCAGTGCTGAGGCTCATTGCTGAGGAGAGGCTCCCGAGCTGAGCCACATGTGCTCAGGAAAGCTGTCAGCAGGAAAGGAAGGAGGGGAGAGAAGGAAAAGGCACGTGCTGTACCCGCCGGCGCTGACTAAACCCTGAGGCTTTGTTTGCTTGGTCTCGCCAGCCCTATAAAAGTCAGATGAGCCTTTTAGCCAGGAGTCTGGGGAGGAACAGAGAGGCCTGGGATAAATGCAGCAGCGTGGGCCATTCCCTCCTGCACTTCCCCATCTGGGGGGGGGGGCGGGGCAAGGGAGCCATTTCAGGTCCTTTGGTCTTACAGGAATTCCTTGGTTTGGAACTCCTTCTCCTGCAAATTTCTCCTTTTAGGAGCAGTTCCGTAAGGCCATAAAAAGTGCTGGACCTGTGAAGGGCTCAGCCTGAAGCTGAGCAGGGACTGAGGACAGAGCGGTTCAGCAACTCCTTCATCTCAGCCTTCCCTCCCCACAGAGACATAAGCCAGGAATAAAGGGCTCCCCAAGATGAGGAGAATTTTGGAGTAATGAGGCAAAGAGCACAAACACTCCCAAACCCATTCCCCCAGCCTGGGAACTACCATGGCAGCAGCTGGAGCAGCAATTTTCCCTGTGAGGAGGAAGGGAAGGAGTGAGGAGTGCTTGGCAGGGAGGTGTAAAGGGAAATCCTACTTTACAAGGGCCCAGTCAGTCCTGCTTGTACCAAGTGACAGACCTGACAGGAACATGTGACAAAATACAAACAGTGTCTGGTGGGTACAAAACAGCAGCAGGGATTCATTGCTCTCTGCCCCAGCAGGTATTTGGATGCTGAGAGACAGTTCCCAGGTAACACGTGGGGCTTCTTATTTGAAAACTGCTCCTTTTATTATTATATTTCCTCCCACTGCAAAAGGCAAAGAGAAAAGAGACAGGGAGAGGGAGAGTCGTTTGACAAGCTGAAAACTTCTCTGGAGGGGAAAATGAATAAGTGGGAAAAAAATGAATAAGGGGAGGAAGAATAAAAGCACAGGTGAAGAAGGAAATATTAAGTCAAAAGGCTCAGGGCTGACTCAGTGTGGTGCAGGGTTTTTGAGGGAGACTCTGCCTTTTGGAAATCAGTAATCCAAAGGGCTCTGCATGTGTGCATAAAGTTATTGACTGACTGCATTACATCCACTTATCCCCCATTAAGCAGCAGGCTTCAGCTTGATCCCCAACAGCAAGGAATTAGAGTAACTCTACCCTGCGTTTTTAGAAGGGTTTCCATCTCCCAGGAATCCAAAGTGCTTCAGCAGCCCTCCAGGGAATGCAGGACTGACATTCAGATCCTTCTGGGGTGGAGACTGGCAGTGGGACAGGCTGCTGTGTGCAGCGGAGATGGGAGGGAACCCTGGTGCTTCTGTACAAAGCTATAGGATCTCTATTATGCAAGCAGAGTAGGAAAGGGTTGGCTTCCAAGGACACAGAATATAATTAGCCTATCTCAGAACAAGTAGCAATTCCTCCCCTGCTAAGCTGCTCTCAGTTCAGCTTCAAACAAATCATCTCTGCTCCCTGGCTGTGTCTCCACACACGAGCACCAGACGGCTCTTCACGTCTGGAGGGGACGAGGGGCTGGAGGTCTCCATGTAGTTACTGAACATTTTCAAAGCTGACTTAGAAAGTTTTTGTTCTTTTCTGCCCCCACTTCAGTTTTCCACCCCCTCAGCTGTACTGATGCAACTGCTTGTGGATCTATGGGGAAATGAGACCACAGAAATTATCTATTTTGTTAAATTTTTTTTTTAAGACATATTCACTTGCATCACTTCAGCAGAGCATCCCCCAGTCTCAGAGCAACACAAAGTTTGGTGAAGAGGTGGAAAGAAGCTCCCAGAGGGGAAGAGGAAAGTGAAGGAGCCTCAGGTGCCTCCTTCAGCTGCTGCTATCCTGAAGTGCTCTGCTCTGGAGCCACCACGGCCATGCACAACCCTGGCGACCCTGCAGCTCTGCCGAGCCAGCTCCATCCAGATGTCCCTGCAGCTGGCACGGGGGGACACTTACAACTCCCTTGTTTCAAAGATGCTTCTTTGCTTTGTGTCTCTGGCTTCACTGCCATGCCCCAGCTGACTTCCCACGTGGCAGAGCCCCTTTGTCACAGATGTCACTGGAACTGCGGCTTCTCGGGGAGCTAAAGAAGAACTGGGAAGCACGAAAGGAGGAGGAAACTGCAGCTCCCTCCATGGGAAACAGAGACAAGTGGAAGTGCAGGGTTTCCAGGTCATCCCAGGATGACCCCCATGCCCATTCTAGGGCAGAACTGGGGAAAGACCTTGAAGGAAGAGGGGAAATGAGAGTGTTTAACCCCTGCCAGGATAGCAGCCATGGAGAGCCCAGCACCTGTGAGGGTGGGAGCTGGGAGGGTTCACTTCTGCTACAACAGAGAGCAGTGGTCCTCAACTTCTCTGCCTCTGCACCACTTCCAAAAATCCTCCAGATGGGAGCTGGGGATGATCACGTTTGTTGCCTTGCAAATAGTGATGTCCCCGTGCAAAGTGGTCAAACAAGGAGCTGTCAAACTTCCCTTTGCCCCCTCTGCACCCTCCAGACAATGCATGAGAGGCACCTTGTTTATGGGCTTGACACTGGGTATGACTTAACCAGCTTTGACAGGGGTGATCCTATTTATAGGAGGAACTCCTAATGCCTCTCATTCAATGTCATGTTTGGGAAAAAGTGAGAAATGAAACAGAAATGACCCCTGAGTTTCTACTTTCAGTAATGGAAATTTCAGCTGCTGACCTGGGCAGGATGAGCAGCACTGAGCCAGTTTACTCAAGGTCACTGAGAAGTTCACATCACATTCCAATTTCCCCTCTTTGAATGTCCTTTCTGGCTTAGCTTGGCACTCCTGATCCATTTTTCAAGCCTGGATCCCTTGCATCTTGGAACCTTCCAGAAATTCAACTGCAACTCAGCCCATTCCATAAGGATGGGAATGTGAGGAGCTGAAGGAGAGGTGTTATTTCATAAAATTTCCACTTAGGAGTTGCACAAATGCTTTGCTAAACACCCCTGAACACAGGTCAAGCAGAGGAACATCCAACCATCCACCTTTATTGCTCCTTACACTCAAAGGCTTCAGCAGAGGTCAGATCTTATTGGGGGTGCAACTCCTCCCAAGGGGCAGCACAGGGGCAACTCCAACCTCTGCTCTCTGGGAGCAGGGACAGGACCCAGGGAATGGCTGGAGCTGTGTCAGAGAGGGTTAGGTTGGATATTAGGAAAAGGTTCTTCCTCCAGAGGGTGGCCAGGCACTGACCAGGCTCCTTAGTGAATGGTCACAACCTCAAGGCTGCCAGATCTCCAGGAGTGTTTGGACAATGCTCTCAGGGACAGGGTGGAATTGTTGGGATGTCTGTGGAGGGCCAGGAGTTGGACTGATGATCCTTGTGAGTCCCTTCCAACTCAGGATATTCTATGATTCTACAAAAAAAAGTATTTTTTTAAATCCCTGTGAGTTTTCCTAACATCTCAAAGGATGGCTGGCCATGCAGTTGGCCACCAGTCCTGGCCCTTCTCAAGCCCTCTGGTCAATCCCTGCTCAGAGGGAGCATCCAGAGGTGCCTGGCTGTGTGATGAGCCGTGCCAGGAGACAGCACGTGTGCGAGGCATCCTGAGCTCCAGGCGGCTACGATGACTCAGAGCCAGTCGCCTTTTTCCCTGCAGTGCAATTGTACCAGGCCCTGACAGCATCAGCTGGATTTTATCACTGCTCCACATCAGAGCTGTCAGTCCTGAAGACAATGGAAGGTGTGTGGAGGGGGAGGAATTGAGCATCTCTGCGCTCTGTTGGCTTCCCAGAATGATGCCAAAGTGGCGAGCAAAGAGGTTTTGATTAGCAGCAGCAGCAGAGTTTTTGATTAGCAGCCTGCTGCCGCAAGAGGCTCAGCGAGGACGTCAGTGAGTGTGGCAGCACTGAAATAAAGAAATGATACTTCTGGAGCTTCCTCCACTGCTGTTCTGTGGGGAAGAAATGGTGATGAGGGCCCTGGAAGGTACGTAGCCACTGGATGGTTCATCCATGCTCACAGCTCTGTGGATGGAGGGCACCTGTCTTCAGATCTACTGGCTCCAGTGGGGTCTGCAAAGGATTTGAGTCATTTATTTCCACAGTGCAGCTCATCTTCCCCACGTGTAACTTCTCAAACTCACCTGTTGCTGCGGCAGTGATGACAGAGAAGGAAGAGACTCGAAAAGCAAAGTCCGGGGGCATTTAGAGAACAAACAAAAGCCTCAAGAGAACAAAAAGATGGGATCTTGCCAGCTCTGCCAAGGAGGAGGGGGGCGTTTGTGCCTCCTTCAGCCATGTCACGGAGTCTCCTGTGGCCCAGGATTGCTGGAAGTTCACCCACGTGGATTCCAGAGCTGCCCTTGTCCCGTGCCTCTCCCTCGCGCTCCGGAGCCGCTTCCCGTGAACGCCCACGGAGCGATTCCTTCTCTCCCTGCGTGTCCCTGATGAGATGCCAGTGGAAAAGCTGACAGCAGCAATGCCCAGGGTCTATTTGCCTGTCAGCTCTGCCTTCTTTCATTCCTTCTCAGCAGACTTGCACCTGCCTGCTGTCCTTGTCTTGCACTTATGCACCAAAGTCCCCCAGAACAGAAATCAGCTTTTTATTCTGCTTCTAAAGCACAGAACACAAGGGCTTTGATGCCATCTAAATACTATGTTTATCCTAAAACCAGAGCTAAGGAAAGTGTTATATTGATTATTTTCCAGACTCAAAGGTTAGGTTCAAAGCAGGGTAAGTGATTTGAAAAAGGTCTAGGGAAATCTGTGAACACTGTCAGAACAGGGTCTGTTTCTCTCAAAATTCAATCCAAAACCTGAAGCAGAAGTCCATCCTTCCCTCCAAGACGGACTTAAATCAAGACTGTTTCCTAAAGTGCTGAGGCATTATGTAAAATAAATTAGCTTGGTCTGTGCAGGCCCAGGTACAATGGGTTTCTAAATTAAGCCCTTGTAAATGGAAATGGTAAGACAGGTGTGAGAGAAGATACCTACAGGCTGGAAAGCTTAATCAGAAATGAAAGTTGCTGAATGGACCAGCCAGTGATTTCAGCAACTGTTATGTGGTGTTGCTGCAAAACAGCAACAAAATGGCTGTTGTTTTATTGATCCCACACAACCTGCTCTGCCCATGCTGCTGATGTACTCAGGCACTGTGTCACTGTTTTCCTGAGAGCTGCTGCAGTGACAGAAGTCACCACTTGTCCCTGGGCCCTGTATGGCCCCAGCCTGTGAGTTTCCATCCAGCCCCCACAGGTGAAATGCCCTGTGATGACCAACTGGCATTTCATCTCCACAGTATTCCTCTGGAAGTGACACATGGGGAAAAGAACACATTCAGCACCAGGACAAAAGCTACCAAATAAGCAGAAAGGGAGGAAGTTTAAAAATTAATCAGAGCTTAAAGTGCTGTCATTTTTTTCCTCCTCTTGCCCTTTCTGGACACACAGCCATCAGCAAAGATTAAAACTGATCGACTGACCAGGTCAGGGCAGAGCAGATGTGATAATAGGAAAAAGGGAATGACTTCAAACTATCAGAGGGCAAGGTTAGATGGGATATTGTGAAGAAATTCTTCCCTGTGAGAGTGGGGAGGTCCTGCAAAGGTTGCCCAGAAAAGCTGTGTCTGTCCCATCCCTGGAAGTGTCCAAGGCCAGGTTGGATGGGGCTTGGAGCAATCTGGAATAGTGGGAGGTGTACCTGCCCATGGAAGGGAGATTGGAACAGGATGATCTTTAAGGTTCCTTCAATAAAAGCCATTTTAGGATTCAGAACATTGTGTTAGACTCTCGTGGCAAACAATTTACAGATCTCTTCCTCCACCCCCTTTCCTCTGTAGCTCGTTCCTGTTCCCTTGCTATGAAAAGTTTGGTTGTCTTCTCCTTTTTCTGGCTGAGTCTTTCCACGGCAGTTAGCTGCCATGGTGATAGAAGTTAGAGAAATTAGTAAGAAGAAGAGTCATAATTAACAATTGACTGACAGTCCCATCTGACCTGAGACAGTAGCTGAAAGCTGCCTCCCACTTCAATCTGCTTGCCATGAAACAGCCAGGAACAGGCAGATCCACTAGCCAGGGTGGTCTGGCTATTGGCTCCATTCCTGCAGTGGCTGCCCTCAGTGGATTTGGTGCTCAGAGCCTCGGTGAGGATGTGTCACCATTGCCCTCTTCTGGATCCACAGCCAAGCCTGCTCCAAAGCTTGGGAGATGTCACTGTTTAGTGATGGCAACACGCAGTGACTCCAAGGGAACTGCTCCAGGAGTGACCACTGGTACCTCGTGCAGGTGCTTTGCACTATTTCACTCCAAGAGCTTCGAGTTCTTTTGTGTTTCTCATTCCAGAATGGTGACTACACTGCAGGGCAGATTTCGAGCAGATGGTGGATTCAAAGGGAAGGAGATATTAGAAAACAAATTAACACTAAATATATGACTAATTCAGGATCTTTGGGAATATGTACCACTGTGAAAGGTGGGTGGTTCAAAACCTCCCAGGAATGGGGGGATCTCAAGGTTCAAAAGAAAGGAGACGTGGTTAAGCTGAGGAACTCCTTGACACAGGATGCTGAAAAGGCTAAAAATATATATGAACTTAAGAACCTGGAAAAGTTTGTGGAAGAGAAATCCAGCAAGGGTTACTAATTACACAGAACTTCTAGCCATTTATATAAGTTATATTTCTACATTAAATACATATTTATGGAAGAAAAGGCCTCCTAGTCTATGCTAGGTACCTTCTTTTGGTGTCATAGGACATGATCCTGAATCAGCCCTTTGCTGACCCAGTATAACTCACTCTGTTTGTATGAATATGGAAAAGCAGGGGTCAGGTCCTCAGCTGCTCCCTCAAGGTTTTATTCAGCTTAAAACAAGTGAAGACTCAGTAATTGCTCAGTAACACACTTGAGGCCTGGCCCACCATGAAGTCCCTGAGATCTGGTGTTTTTGTAATGCACAAAATTATGCAGAAACCTCACTGTTTTGTACAGGGAAGAAAATTAGCCCAGCTCAACAAGCATATTACTTATGGACTGAGCAAGGCAATTTTTCACACTCAGCTGGAAAGAATTTCTGCACTTGTCTGTCTGCTGGAGTTCATGCAATATGGTAACACAGAGAACCAAACCTGACACTGGAAATTATGGGGCTGTTGTCAGCATCCAATGACTGAAAATAGGCAGCAAATAGGAATCTGGTGAGGAGTTTCAACAGCTTGACCCGGCTCTGTAATGGACTTTAGAGTCAAGAGCAGGTTGATGACAGCTGTTAATCCCTTCTAGCACAACCCTCCCTCACAGCTCTGCCTGTGTTCCCTGCTGTTAAATAATGTTATCTCCCAAACAGGGAAAAAATAGGAGCGGGCATCTCCTGTTTCACCCAGCATGGGGGAAAGGAAAGATGGGGGAATGATGTGTCCCTGGCAGCAGGGAGAGTGATGGATGAGGGAGCCAGGGGATGTGTGGAGTGCCTGGCTCATGGAGGGACAATGTGGGTCCAGGGTGAATTACAGAATACAGGGGACATATATTCCTGAAACAAGGATTTAGTGGGGAAATTGGCACACACGTCTTGAGTCAAGGGGTGGATCAGTGAAGTAGAGTGGGATGCAGGCTGGGATTATCCAGGAAAGTAAGAATGGGAAGCAAAGTGCTCCTAGTTCAGTGCAGTCAGTCCCAGCACAGGCTCTGAGCGTGAACAGTATGACAGAAGGGACAAACCCACAGCTCAGGCGTCTCAACATTGTCTCCAGTGAGTCTCTGCCAAATGAAGATCCCGACACTGAACTGCAGAGGTCTAGAGAGGAACTTGTGAGACAGAGGTGATAAATGGGACATAGCACACAACATGCATAAAAGAAGCTCTCCACGACCTCAGTGACGGAGTGCCTGAATGATAGATCAGGACTAAAAGTCAGGATTCCTGACCCATGATTAAACTTTGGCACATGTTAATTTACACTGGACAAAAGAGACATTCTGCCCCAGTTCCCTGCTTTCCAGCAAGTGTAAGAGTCATTGCCTGCCCTAGAAAGGGAGCATTCTCCATTCATGTTTGGGAAGCTCCTGGAGAGCAGAAGCTGTGCAAGTGCAGAGCATTATCTCCTCACATCCTGCAAGAACATGCCAGCAACATTCAACCTCCCCTCAAATCCAGTGGCAGGTCACAGCGATTGGCGGGTCTCGCATGTGTGTGACTGTGAGTCACCCAGGATTACTGATCTTCATATTAATCTATTGTTGTAAATGACTTGGAGCTGCCTACAGACAATCCTTCAGAGTAGGGAACAATGGAGAACCTGCACATCTGAATAAAGCCTCCTCTGCATGGCAACTAATTGCCATCGTAACCAGCATAAACAAGAGCAATTAAGACAATTTGAGAGCATCACCTCCTCCCTCTGGGGTCTTAATGAGAGCACGCTCAGAAGGGGGCTGGAGCAGAAGCAGCAAGGGCTGGGAGTTATCTTGTGCAGGAAAAGAAGGGAAGGGAGAGTGCTGGATCCAGAGGATTGCTCCTCTCCACTCCATGGTGTAATACAAAGGGCAAGCAGGGGGAGAGGCTCAGTCTCTCTGGGGCAGATAGAAAAGGCTCTGAGAGGCAGAGCTTTCCTGCTGTCTAACCCTCACACCAGCTGTCGGGACTCTGCAGATTTTGCTGACATATCCAGGTTACCAGAAGTAGCCAGAAGGGGTGAGAAACACACGGGCACCACACAGAAGGATAACAGGGTTCCAAGCCATTGTTCTTGGTAGAATCATGGTTGGCCTTCTAGGAGCAAGGTGTTGAGGAAGAAGCTCTTCAAAAGATGGTGATTATCCATCCCAGAAAATAAATACGAGCTCCACACGGTGCTGTTGGATTAGTGTACAGGTTGCACATGCTCCATAAATCTTTGCTGTATGGTACTGACCTACCAGCACTCAGATGACTGAGAAGCTGTTTGTGGGTGGCTGTGCAGTGAGGAGAGATGGAAAATTGGGAAGCTCTCCTTTGAGGAATCTGTCAGGAGATGAGAGAGACTGTCCTGTACAAATACTCCAGGGAAGGAAGGGAGACAGCTTGGTGATGGCACCTTTTTTTTTTGGAAACCTGGCCCCTTGCAATGGAGAAGAAATGGATGGGGCTCTGGAGCAGAACTTTTGTGAAGGTTTTCATAGGATTGAAGGAACTATATGCTTTTTGACTGACTTTTCAAATTAAAGGCAGAAGTCAAAATCGAGGTTCCTGCACTGTCACAGTGTATAAATAGCCTGATGGAAGCATAACAGCAGCTCAGTTTGGTATGTATCGTGCACTCAAATAATTTTATTTAAAAACCCACAGAATTCTATCCAGCTACTCCTGCAAGAAGCTCACCAGCTTCTGTTTAATGTGTGTGCAATGACAGCTACCCATACTTCAGGTGGATCACAGAACTCACCCTAGAACCAAAATGGTTCTTTCCATTTTCTGCAGAGACAATTTTTTCCTTTTAACTTGAAATTTGCTATCATAGACTTGATTGTCTGCTTAAAAAAAAAAAAAAAGAAGAAGAAAAGTGGCACATTAACTTGCAAAGAGAAGAAAGGAGCTAAATCTGAGACCTCTTATCTGAATCTTCCCAATGCCTAAGTGCTGGATAATTGGAATTGCTGTCTGAGCCATAAAAGGCAGTTTTGCTCAAATGTTCCTAACCCCAGATAGTCTTCTCCTTTCTGCTTCTCCTTCAGAAGCACTCTGGTTCTAAGATCTCAGGAGATACGTGAAATCTGACCTTCAGTGGAGAAAGATCCTACTTAAACTTCCTAAAAGCCAGCAGGAGATAAGTGCTTTGCAGAATGAGCAACCCACTTTCCTTGGAGTCAGGAGTTTTTTGGAAGTACAGGGTAACTCCACATGGACCAGTTTGCCCTTAGCTAAGAGTTTTGGCAACCAGAGTTCAAACCCTCCCAGCCAACAGACTTCTTATCACCAGGTAGGTTTTTAGGAAGGAAATAGCTGTGAAATAGTCATCTTTAGGAAACTGGGTTTATATGCTGTGCTCATTGCCTTGTGCTTATGCTGTGTGCATCACCTTGGATGAGTGTGCAGAGATGGAGGCCACCTGAAAAACATAGATGACTCTATAAAGAGAAATAGCTATTAGTAGTTGCTGATATTCAAGACAAGACAGATTTCCCCAAGGATATCTTGTTTGGGTACTGCCTGGAGGGCAACTAGTGAGGACTCAGCAATTCTGAATACCAGCCTACATATTTAGGAACCTCATGTCAAATGAGTCCTAAAATACAGCAAAAAAAAAGAAGACCATTTGACAGAGAAAAATGGGAAGATGTGAACAGCTGAATCTGTTCTCTGTCACCTGACTCATGTCAGGGACATGGAGCAAATCACTTTATTTTTCCATTATTCAAATACCTCCTTGCAAAATGAGGCCAACAGCAAAGCAGGTCCAGCACTTCCCATAGCGCTCAGGTTTGTACCTGGTGCGGTGTGTGTGTGTCAGCTGGGGAGCACCAGAGTTTTCAGTTCACAAGGAAGGTCTGTAGAGAGACATCAGTGTTTGTTAATCCATGCTTTATAATGTTCTGACATCTGGAAGGGCAGAGCAGAATCGTTATTGTTCAGATGATGACCACTGTGTCCCTTATTAAGAGGAAATTAAAAATAGGAAGTGGTTATAATTATCATTTTGGACACCATTCCAGTGGTATCATTCTCAACACAGTGCCAGGATTATAAAGTAATAGCCAAGGGAATGTCAATTTACAATTCCTTTTTTCAGTGCAGCACGAGTGTGAGCCAGTACGATCCCTGCTATCTCCTTCCCCGACATCCAGCCGTGCATTTCCCCGTACGGCTCATTCGGCTTTCTGAGGTCCATTGTAACATTAACAAAGGCAGCCCAGTGATATTGTTACATCCAAATGATGGACAGAGACAGAGAAAAAGCTCCCGGTACCTCTAGAGATGAAAACAATAATCTTGTACCGTTGCATATGGGAAGAGAATTTCCCAGATAAAGATTTACCTGTCTTCTGCTCTAAGGGAAAGTGCTGTTGCTCGTTCCAAGCTCACTGGCTTTGCTCTCCACTCCACACAAGGAAGCGAGGACCTGCCTTTGGAAACTGCTAACCTTTTCCTGCATGGAAAACCAAACGGGAGCACTTTGTTTGGGAAAGGCTTGCGCTGGGATTCATAATAAGCCATCATTGACGTGACAGACCTTGTTGTTGACTCGGAGCCAAATCTTGAGGTCCTTGCCTGAAGGATCAGAAGGATTTGACCCCAGGACTGTTATTAGCCTTGACATCACCAGCTCCTGACATGGGATATTTTTCCAGTGAACTTGCTTGAGAATGTTTAGAAATGTCAAGTGGCCGAGCCACGAGGACACAAGAACGAGCAGGTATCAAATTCGCCCAATTGAACGGGAGAATTTCAGTCCTCCCCCTGCTCTCGCTGGCGATGGCAGCGCTGCTGACAACGGATGTCAGGGTCACACTGTCTCATCAGGCCCCTCTCAGCCCAGCACCCTTGGCCAGCACAGTCCATGTGCACGTCCCAGCTAAGCGAGAGCAACGGGATCCCGATGGAGGCTCAGAGAACCACCAGAGAACTTTTCCAGCACTATTGTGTTGTGGTGGACAGAGTTTGTACCAAACCGTTTACACAGAAGATGGACACTGTGCGAGCTGGACAGGAAGAAGTTCTGTTTGTGGTGTGGTAGAATTTTGCCAAAGGATTCCTGGTGTCACATCATGCTGAGAGCTTTGAGCATGGGGAAGGAGAGGGGCAGAGGAGACTGAAGAAGCCACAGAGCTGTAGGCACCAATGAGCCTGTGAGCTGCAACAACCTCATACATTTACTTTTACTCCATGTAGGCCAGAACTCCATGCTGAACTCCAGCAGAGGAAAGGCCGTGTGTTAGATAAAACCTCTACCCAAACTTTCTCCATGCCGGGCATGGCTTCAGCACTCATTTCAATACTTGCAGAACAACTTGTCTCAACATGGTTTAAACCAAACTTCTCAACAACCTTTGCCATTCCCCATTGTCTTCCCTGTGTTCAGTGCTGCCAGCTTTCCTTGGACATATCCACAGCACAGTAAATCTTCCTCCTGTGCTCCTTGAGTCAAGCCACCGTTCTGGTTGCTCACATTAGTCAAGGTCTAACAGGATCTACCATTCCATTCACGCCTCCAGAAGATTTGTGCAATCCAGATGCCCTTACTGAGTGAAACTCCCATTGTTTCACACAGCTAAAATCAGTTCCACTAACAAAAATGATAAGGTGTCAGAATCCATATTGATCATATATCCACCATCTCTCTTGCCATCTCTCCGCAATTTCCGCAATCCTTGAGAGCAACACTTGCTAGTGCGCTGCAGGAGCTCATCCAAAATGCTTTAAGATCCCTAAATTAATCATGGAGGATTCACCTTCCCTTCCATCAGGGAAAACAAAAGCTTGAAATTCAAGGGGAGGGCTGGAATCTCCCCGGCTGATTGGCTGGAGGATGCTTCTCGCCCACACGTCCCACTCGGTAACATTTCCAAATATTTTTGAGCAAGCTGAAAACAATTGTGTTGGAGGGGCAGGGGGGCTGCTAATACCCTATCGGTTTCACATTCCTAGGAGAGTTCCCAGCCCACCAATCTGCCATCCTATATCAGGCAATGAGCCCTCAGCTGGAAACTTTACCCTGGCTCTACCTATTGTCCAATGTTTTCCTTCCTGCCAGATGATTGGAATTGCACTAGTTGTTAATTTTACACCTGCTGTTTGTGAATATCCCTGAGTGACCTTTACGACAACAGCCACCCCGGGGGATTTCTCGGTGGAGAGATGCACACACATGCATGCAGGAGCAGATAGAAAGGGAACAGGAAGGGGCCTCCTGATGAATGATGAGGGATTAAAATAGCTCTTGCTGGGGCCATAGTGGGATGTTGGACAGCAGGAATGATGAAGCGGATGTTTAAAACATAGCGAAGTGTCGATCTAAGCACAGAGGGCAAAATAGTGTTAGCAGATCCCTTCCTCTTTCCAGCTCTCTCCTTGTGCCCAGCTGGCTGAGCAATGCAACTCCCAGAGCCTCTTACAAAAGAAGAATGGCTCCCTGAGACGCTGAAGCCAAGTTCTGGAGAATCTGAAAACCCTTTTATTTGGGAATCTGAAAGGAATATTTGCCCTGTGGCCCCATTCATCACTTCTTAGCTTGGTGTAACTGACCCTAATGCCATCTCTGGAAGGTATCAATCACCCCAGAAGGGATGTGTCAGTACAGCAGGACAGGAAAAGCCATTGGCTTCTGAGTCCTGAATTCTAGCTGGTCTGAGGAAGTCACAGGTGCTCAAATATCACTGTGACCAGTTTTAATACTCAGATTAGGTTAAACAGATCTAGCCCACTTTAGAAGTGGATTAAGAGCACTCTGGTTATTAAAAATTATTTGTGGGCCCAGAAGTGGATCAGAGAAGAAACTGTCCATGGGCTGTAGCCACATAACCTTGACATTTCCTACAGCAAGCTGGTACTTGGCTGTAGAAAGTGGAGTGGTATACAAATAGGAGCAGGAGATGGCAAATTTTCCTCTGAAAAAAAGACTGAATATTGGATAAATAACACAGTGGTGGATGTCTGCTGAGTGGTAGCAGATGTTCAGGGACAGGCAAGCCTGACCCTTGTGGAGGAGAAATCACTGATGTGGATATCAACAGAATTCTGTGTGTACAGTGCTCAGTCACAGGCATCCATCCCCCTGGTACAGCAGGGATCTGTGTGCCAAGCAATCCCTCTCGAGAGATCTCAGCTCAGGATAATTCACCCTTTCACTGGAGAATGGCTCTGGCTCAGCTGAGTCTGTTCAGAGATGATGGGGCAAATCTTGCCTCCATCCTCTAACCTGGCCAAGCACAACTCAAATGGAAAAAGCCTTCTCAGATCTGAACCCAAGGTCCAAAGGAAGCTGTCCCAAACTCCTATAACTTCTCACTACAGGATGAGGGGACCCCATGCTGTTCTGGAGGCCCCCTTGCACGTGAGGCTCTCCCCACATTTCAGCTAATGAGCATCCCACTGTGTCTTGTGCAAAATGGGGGCTCCAAGGGTTGGCCACTTCCCAATTTTGAAGAATTTGAACATTCTGACAATCTAAACTCCTGCTTTAACCCTAAAAGACATTTCTCACATCTTCTCCTGATCAAGTGAAGATGACAGAACCATTTCTGCAGAGAACTGTCTAAAAATGCCAGGAGAATAATCCCAACACACATCTGAAAGAAAGGATGGCCCTCATGCATCATTTTGCTGTGGTGTTCTTGTGAGTCCTTCTTCTTTGACTTCCAGGCCACCAAGCCACCACTTTTTAAATACTCTTGGCCAAAAACTCACTCAAATGAATGGATAGCTGCAGACAGTACAAGGTGCCTTGGGCAGCACTGGAAAGGGTCTGTGTGTCAGGTATCTCCAAACTCCTGGGAATCAGGGGAACAATACTTGTGGTCTCTAAAAAAAGAACTCCTTAGTTGAGTGAAACCCATGGTGGAAGAATGGGGATGGCAGATGAGCTTCTCTCTGCAGCCTCATCAACATGCTAATGGCCATCTGCATCTCTGGATTCAGCTCCATCCTTGGCCAACTCAGTTTAGAAAAGATTTTGTTTTTCTTGGGCTGGTTTTGTTTACAGCTGCTTGACCGAGGCAGAGAGTTCACCAGCAGCTGAGTGCAACCCAGGCTCTCCCAAGTGAACGTTCTCCAGTGAAACATCTGGTTACAAGGCAAGGTCAAATGGGCCTGAAATGGGAGAGGGCCACAGATTCTGCCCGCTGAGATGCAGCCAGCTGGGAAAAGAACAGACATTTCTGGGTATGTTGGAGGATTTGGATGGGAAAAGGAAGGAGAAAAAGAAATATACTGCAGAAAAGCTGAGGATCAAGAGGCTGTTTTTTTTATTGGTTAAAAATCAAGAGCACCCTAGTTTGTCACATGAATTTCTGAGTCTTATTTAGCAGGAATTCTAGTTGCTCCCAAACAGACAGAAAGTCTCTTCAAATCCCTCATTTATACATATTTCCAGTGTATGTATATTAATTCTTCTATTCCCCATTATCCTGTGATTACCTCAGACAAACATCTCAGACCTTCTCACTCTGTTCTTTCTAATTTTCACCTCTCACAAGGCATTGGAGCCAGAAGGATGAAGACAGATCTGAGTAGCAGCACACTGCAAACCTTGGTCTCCTAAGTTCCTTGGGACAAGGACCACCCAGGTGCTTGGTGCTTATCCAGCACCTGCACCACTGGTGCCCAAGCCAATGTCTGGATGCAATAATGACACAAATAACAACATTGTTCAGGACTGGTGTGCTTCTGCAAACCAAATAAACCATTCAGGAAGCTTAAAGAACAAATCCTTCCAATGCAGCCCCAGGGAATGCTAGCAGCAAATATTTAGGGTTTCTTTGTTTTTAAAACAAGGCTTGTTCCTCTGAACAGGAATCAGAAGAAGCCCCCATGTGAATTGGATGAACCAAGCACACAGAACACCAAGAGAGAAAGCTCATCTTGCAGACACAGCAGGAGCTGCTTGGTGAACCGGGATTGATTCATGGACAACCAAAAAACAGCGGAAAACACTAAATTCACATTATGGTGTTTATGCAGCATGAGCTGACCAGCCTTAATAACACTAATGCTTAGTACATGACTTTCAGAGAGAAACAAGTGAAGAATAATTGTCTGAGCATGGGACCAAGCACTATTTCTGAGCTGTGATACTTCCTTCTTTGGAACTTTCACTAAATATCCTGACCTGTTTGTGCCTGAGCATCCTTCTCTAAAAGGATAAGGACAACAGCAGTCACTCACCTACTTTGGTGGGTAATAAATGACTCAGATAGCTCTCACCGACCTCAAGTCCTGCACACAATACCCGATGTGTCATGCAGCACCTCGCAGCAGCCAGAAAGCTGTCACCTCTTAATGGGCCTGCCTTGCCAGCGTGATGGGCAGGGCAAAGCCTGCACAAGGTCCTTTGGCACTTCTATCCGAGCTGGGAATGGTCTGCAGAAGGATCCAGTGTCCCATGGAAGGAGTAGAGAGGGAAGGGGAGCAGCCTGAGCAGGGTGTGTGCTGCCATTTCATCGGGTCCTGCTGCAATCCGGACATTGCAGGCAGAGGCAGCTCTTGAGGCTCAGCACATCAGCTGCTGCCTTCATGCACCAGAAATAAAGGACTCCAAATCCAAACCTGGAAGCCAACCAAAATACCAGAAGATCGTTGTGCTTCTCATGTGCATAATCTGATGCCTAATTTGCATGCACTGCTTGTGTATCTTAATCCCAGCTTTCCAGAAGATGCTGTCCCATCCCTGATCCCATCAACAGATGGACTCCATCTGCCCAAATGAAAGCTACAGTTTCACCCTGCCCAGAGTTCTCCCACCAAACTGCTGGATGCAGCTGTTACCCGGGCCCCTGCCTTATGCAGCCCTTGGTCTGAATGCAGAGGTTTTCCTACACAAGACTGTTACCATTGCAGTCACCCTTCAAGCTGCCTGGACATGAGTGAGCTCTGGTCTGCAGTCACTGTGCTCCAATAAACTCCATCAGCACTTCCAGCACACAGCACTGGCTGGAAAAGCAGCCACTGCTTGCTTGAACACAAACGTCACCTTTAAAAACTTCCTTAAAACCCTTTTAAAAGCCAACCATGTGATTTTGGCAACTTCATGCACCCCTCACGCTGTAGGTAATATTCACTCGTTTGCTCTGACCCCCTGGTATCTGCAAATAGTGTTGGAGGGATAAAATGGAACCTGGTCCCATGCTTTTCCCAGAAAAGGGAAAACCCAAGATATATGTGAGGCCCTGGCACAGGCTGCCCAGAGAAGCTGTGACTACTCCATCCCTGGAAGTGTCCAAGATCAGGTTGGAGCAGCCTTGGTTAGTGGAAGGTGTCCATGTCCATGGCAGGGATTGGAACAAGATGAGCTTAAAGGTACCTTCCAGTCCACACCATTCCACAATTCTATAATTCTATATTTCATTCTCCAAATAACAAGCAACACAAATAACAAGAACACAAAGTCACATTCTTATTTCTGTCTCCCAAAACTGAGGAAGGGGCATTAGGAAAAGGTGCATTAGCAAACTCACAGAATTAGATTTGCTAGGACTCACTGAAGAGTTAAAAGGGTAAAAAAGCCGACTGGGAGCACTAAGTATGCACATGTGGGAAGACGCTGTAGAAACTGGGCTTGAGAAGCCACATAGTTAAATGTTGATTCATCCTCAACCCTTTGCTTCTCTTCTGTCTTTTCTCTCATGATGGGAGCAGTCTCTCTAGAAAAACCTCACTGTATCTTTCAGTTGTGATAAAAGAACCTTGCTGCCTACCCCAAGCCCATGTCTGAGTGCTTTAAGAGCAGAGTTTTGTCATAGGTAAAGGGTCAAATAGTTCCCCTGTCCCTTTACTCATTTGCCCCATGGTAGGTAAATTTGGGTCATTCCCAACCTCTAATGGGCACAAGGGCTTCTTTCCTATTGAGGCTGTACCAAAGTAGCCAGTAAAGTCTGTCGAGGCCTCCCCTCTCTCTGCTGGGAAGGAAGAAAACACACTGAGAAACTGTCTGGGACTTGGGCACTTCCCTTCCTCTTCCTTTCAGAAATGTTTTGATTAAACTAGTAAAACCATTCATTCTCTCTATCACTCCTTAACTTTATTTTTGTTACTTCTAGACAGCTTGGAACACCCTTTCCTAGGTAACGTTCACTAAATCTGTCTCAGAAGCCAAACTCGCTGCCTCCCTACACCCAAGTGACAAAAAAAACTCCCATGCATTGGAACTGGCATCACCTGGGGAGCACCAAAGAACCCACCCACCTCCATTTCTCTGCCCCTTGGTTCCGGGAGGTGCCATCCTCCAGCTGGGAATGATCCCTGCCTCATTCCCCACGGCTCTCAGTCAGGAAATGCCATCCCTGAGCCCCTGAGCTGGGAACAGGGAGTGCTGTGGGGACACCTCTGTGGCCTCCCCATAGCAGTGGTTTAAGGGTGCTGACTGAAAGCATCCGCTGTGGCCGGGCAGCCGTCCAAGCACGTTGGATGCAAGCTCAGCTGCACTTCCACAGGGATCACCAGCTCCTGGATCGCCAACCCTTGACTGCAGAGGGCAAAATCCTAAAGCAGAGAAACTGCCCTTAAAGCTTGTTCCCTCTCTAGTTGTTCACAGCAGGGATAAGTAAGGCCTCATCTATAATCACCTAAAACCATCACATGATTCCTGCTCTGGCAGTACAACAGCTGAGCACGCTGCAGGATACACAGCAACACACATTGGTGATGCACCATTACACACTTCCCCAGTGCAAGCCCTGTTGAAATGCTGCCATCAAATTATTTCAACTGATCAAAGCAGGGAAAAAAATAGAATATTAAAGCCCCAGATAACAAATTAATAAGAATAAAAGCATGTAGGTGAGAATTAAGAAGGCATTAACATTCTGATGGCATCTGCTGCCTAAATTAAACTACAGGGAAAAAAAAAAAAAAAAGAGTTCAGCTGACGCTCAGGATCAGGACAAATAGTTCTCAAATGGAAATTACAGTTTTGAAAATTATGTACCAAAAAAGGATCCAAATTAGGACATTTCTGATTTGTGAAGTTCTTTCTCCAGGTGGGGATCTCAGGCTTGACTGGAGGGCTGGCAACATGACTGGCAAGATGCTGGAGTTGCTCAGTTCCTGTATCCCACAGCAGGACCAAACCGGCCCCAAGCCCAGCTGGGACAGTGTCTTGTCACTTCTCTGATCCCTCTGGGGCTCTGTCTCTTTTTGGACTTGGACCATATGGATATGGTGTGTAAAGTGTGTTTTATTTGTGCAGACACCATCTTGCTAAAAGAGGAGGAATTAGGCCTGGATTTCCAAAGGAGCTCAGTGCTAAATTATGTGAATAACTGCATCAGTAATTTACATGAGCAGTTACTGTGACAACTAATAGTGAACAACTTAAGTAACCAGTTGAGCATGTAATGACCTGAGTTATATGCACCATCATGTCTCTTTGGCACACCAAATTAGGTGTGCATACACATTTTGCATGCCCTGAAGGACTTCTACCTCAGCAACGAGCCTTAATTTCACAGCACAAGCCTGATCTCAGCAGCCTAGCACAGCACAGCCAGTTTATGCAACACAAAGAACTGGCACAAACTCCATGGCCCAGGTCGGAACAGATCCTCAGACAGCTAATTAATTTTTACTGCTCCTTTGTGAACTGTAAATTACCCTTCATTTCCTAGATTTCTGTCCCATTTTTCGCCTGCCTTTCTCTAGTGAAGCAGTAAAAAGGGAAAAGTGCCAATAATGGGCTCTCGTTGTGATAAAGGCAGCCACGATTCACTCATGCTTTGAACAATGCTCTGCTTATGACCAGAATATAAAGGCAATTGGGTTTCAAGAAACTGTCCAGAGATAATGACTTTGCCTGTAGATGGGAGGATAGGAGGAATATTTTATAAAAGGAGGGGCGGGAGAAGTGTCTGGTTTTGCAGGACAAACATAGCCAAGTTCCTCTCCTGCACAGGGTTAAAAACAAGATAAATAATCTTCACTTAGAGACCAAGTTCATCAGTATTGCCTGCACAAAAGAAAAGGGAAACTGCTTACAAGGCTGAACTGCCAACAGCCTCCCCTTCTCACTCAGACAGGAAAGAAGAGCCTCTTCCCGAGAAAGAGTGACCTTCAGACCACACACAAACCCCCGGTGTCTTCTGAGAGCAGCCCCTGAGCAAACGGTGCTGGAGCAAGGACGGGCGGGGTTTTTTCAGTACTGCTGTGACCCTGTGCAAAGACTAAACTGCTGATTCTGCTGAATCCAGAAAGCAACACCCTGCCAAGAAAGGATCTATCAGTGTATACAATCCTGCAAGCCATGGTTCCAGTCTATGTTCTCTGCTGATGTCACTGTTCACAGAATCATAGAATGGTTTGGGTTTGGGAGGGAGCTTAAGCTCACCTCATTCCAGCCCCTACCATGGGTGAGGACATCTTCCCCTATCCCAGGTTGCTCCAAGCCCAGTCTGGCCTTGAACACTTCCAAGCATGGGGCAGCCACAGCTGCCCAGGACAACAAAATTAATCTAAACCTTTTACCTGCAGCCACACACTGATCAGAGGCAGAAGCAGCTGTAGGGAAGAGATCACAACACACCTGAGATGAACTTTGCACTGCTGAAATTCAGGACAGATTCAGCATTGTGAGACTCACTTCACCCCTGTGTCAGGACACCAGCATTTGCATGAAACCCACAAATAACAAAAAGGTATTACTGGAATTTTCATGTGGTTGCATCTACCAAATGCCCCTTGAAAGGCCACGGCCACAAGAACATACGGAAGATCTCCAGGTCCCAGCTGTTGGGATGCTGCAGGAATGAGAACACAGCATTGCTGGGGTGCATTTATGGGGCCTTCAGCATATGAGATACTTTTATTGCAAAACACCACATTCCTCAGCTCTGACGGAGCCTCTTTTATCTCCGTGGCAGATTCTTGAGTCGCAGTGGCTGCCAGATGAGGGTGCACAGTGAGTTAATGGCCACGGACCCTGAGCTCCTCTTGCCTCAAGTGATTTACCCAGAGCACCAGTGACGTTATCGTGTTCAGCCCATATTTACTACAGCTACAAACTGATTCAGAGAAACCTGGAGTACAGGATTAATCATTACTCTTGGGATGTTGAAAATGGATACCAGAACGGACTTCCAAATTAGGTATCTAAAAGTCCTGCATCTCCCAGGAGAGCCCCATTACATCTCCCTACTCCTTCTAATGGAATCTATAGTATGTGAGCACGGCTTTGCCTCCCACAAGCCCTCCCTGCATAATTATCCCCAGCTCAGATTGCTGCTTTCTGTAATGGCTGGAGAACCACTTTCTTCAGGCTACTGAGATATAAAGAGGAAATGTTTATTGCAAAATGCAAGTCAACCACAGCCAGTGGGTCTGGGCCATGGTGGAGGGATACAGAAATGGCTTCTTCTTCTTTTTTTGGCCTCAGAAATAGAACTCACTAAAAATAGCAGTTCCACAGGAACAAGACTGCCTGAAAATAGCTGTTTCTCAGGAGCAGGGCTGGCTGCTTCTGAAAGAAGTAGCTATTAATGTATAATTGTCCCTGAGGCTGGTTTCTGAGAAAATGCTGTACATACAGAGGGCTGTAAAGAGATATGTTCACAGCAGGGAACATAGGCACCCCTCTCTTGTCAGAGGTCCAGCAAACTCCAATAGCTCATATCAATGTATTTGGTTCACTAATCACAGGCACAGTTAGATCCATCACAGCACTGGGAAGTATTTCCATCTGTTCTGGTTAAAGCAGCACTCTAGGATGCTCTTATTAGCTAGACCAGTAAATAAGAAAGCCTCCATCAGCTTTAACCAAATGTGCACTGGTTCCTCTCCCAGGACTAAACAAGCCTTACAAGCTAGGGCCAGCTCTGAAATCCCAGCACTTTCTTTCCACAGAAGATCTAAGAACTTTGTTGAATTGCAAGTTGTGCAATCTACTTCCAATTTCCTGCTCCACTCAGCACTTAGAGTTTTCTTGTGCAGATGCTACAGGGCAATAAATCTTCTGAAGAATGGCTCTACATTTCTCCCACTATGGTGTTGCCTTTTAATGAGGAAAGACAAATTGCTTGTTAGATTGGCTGATTGGTTGGTTATTCCCTAAAATGTCTCACTCATCCCTCTCATAACACCATGGGTCCAACAGCTCATTTCTTCTGTCTTCGTTTTCCTTCCCAGCACAGCCAGACAATATCTATATCAAGGCCATTCTCCTCCTGTTCTTCTCCCCTCAAGGAAAAATCCATCTGGTCAAAAGCAGAAGAGATTATAAAAGGTCCAGAAAAGGCAAATTTTGGAAAGCAGCAGCTTTAAGGAAACTGCAGTGGGGATGAAATAGAGGACCTAGCTGCTGCCATCACTTCAGTCCCACAACACCAGTGCCAGAAGCCATAGTAACCTCTGCTGGGAACATCCCTGGATCCCAAAGACTGTGGGACTGGGCTGGTCATCACAGGATGGAAATATCAGATTGCTCCTTCCAGGCTGTGCTCTAAGTGCTGCTTCAAATCACAGCTCCTCTGTTCACTGGTGATCTGACACTTCAGCATTCCAGTAACAAAGAAGGAATCCCTTTCCACAAGAGGTGTATGGCTGAAGTTCTACCCACTGAGTGGCCTAAGGCTGGTCTTTTTAGCTTGAGAAATTATTCTTTCTTTTCCTGACTGAATTCCAGAAAAAGAAATGGCATCCTGCTTATCCTTACACCAGGCTGCAGTTTCCAGTATGGAAACTACTGGTTCCCTGGGAAGGTTTACATGTACAATGAAGACCAACATTCCCAGGCTTCATTTTATCCTGGTTTGTTTAGGAGAGAGAACCAGATATGCTTCAGCCTGGATGATCTCACATGACTACAACTGGAAAACATCTAAAACACAAAATATACAGTGCCAGAAGTGTGTTGCCTGATGTGGCCCAGTAATACTGGAGCAGGTACATACACCCTGTCACACAGCCATGACACCCAACCACACCATTGTGATCTTTCCCTTCCCTGTTGCCAAGTGGTTTGTTATATAATCTAAACTGCACACACAAAGGGAAAGATCTATAAAATATTGAGACACAAATACGCTCCTTGCCTCTTTATTTTGCTAAAGTTTTGAAAAATGCCTTGGGATCCTCAAAACCAATAGCCCATGAAAGACAGAGTACTTGATTCCTGTTTGATAGCAGCAGGGTGAGGATTTTTTTTGCAGCTCAGATCAGTTTGATTAAACAAGCGTTTTTGTTGCAGCCGTCATACAGTGCTCATTAAAAAATACTCTACATTTGTGTAGCATTTATCATCCAAGAATCTCATCATGTTTTACAAAATGTAATTAATTAAACTTTACAACTCCCCCCGGAGAGGGATAAGGAAAATCGAGAGTTGCTTTAATCCATCACTGAACTGCAGCAGGTGCTGGGTTAGAGGAAAGCAGCTTTTCAACAGCACACTGCAGCACTGGATCAAGAAGAGAACATCTCTAGGTAAAGTCACCCAGGGAATATATCACACACCTTGTGTTTGCCTGAACGGTGCACTTCCACTAAAGGTTAAATGCCAATTCTTGCAGAGAAGAGGGGGATTTTTCACCCCCACCCCACTCCCCAGGTTTGTATCTCAGGCACCTGGCAGCACAATGCCTTCCACTGAATCCCCAGCAGTTCTAAAGCCCAGGGGCAGCCAGGACCCTGCCTGGAACCCAGGAGGCAGAAGATATAAAGCCACACAGCCACAAATTGCATCTCACGGTCCTGGAATGTTGTGCAAGCTGAGGCTTAAAGTGGAGGGAGGGTAAAGTCCCTTTAATCCCTCGCTTACTTCCCTCTCCCCTCCCCATCCGCAAATCCACACCTGTTAAAGGTCACCCTGAAATGAAATACATTTAAATGCTTCCAGCTGCTGCTTGGCTCCCCTGTCCTGGTCCCCTGTGATCCCTCCTAGTCCACACTGCAGAGCAGAGGGAAGGGGGGTGCCCATGTGCCCTGTTTGAATGTCAGAGTCTCATGGCTGAAATCCCAGCCGACCCTTAGGTGATCTTTAGAGAGGAATCTCCCACTCACCCCAGCTTTAGGAGCATATAGGAAACATGGCCATGGGGCAAGCCTGATTAGACAAATCTGTTATGCTACTTTACCTAGGAAACAGCTAGAATTGTATCTGGTGCAGGTTGGGGAGGGAATGCAAAGGATCACTTTTGTGAGAAAAAAAGGGATATGTGCCAGGAGAGAGTGATGCAAACAAACACATGGGGGGAATAGATGGAGCAGCACCAACTCATTCACCAGTGATCAACACAGCCATGAATCCAATAGAAACTGCACATATGGATTAGAGAAAGAGCCTTCATTTAACCCTCCAGATGTGCAAGTACCACACTGGCAGGCCTGGGCTAGCTGTGGTGAGACACAAGTGGCCAGTGGGGGCTGAGCTGTGGCTCTCCCACTGCAGCCTTACAAACCTTCTGATTCCTTTGTGTCTTCCAAGAAGATGCTCAGCTCATGCACTGGTACAAGCCTGAGGTCTCACTGCACAGTTGTTCCTCTTGGCTCCTTGGCACTTGCTTCAGCCTCATGTCTTCTTGCTGTCCCCGGCCAAGTGACTGCAGCTTTCAGAAAGAGAAAGACTGGGATACAAACCCTTCCATTTCTCAGTGGGAAAATGTGCTGGGTTGACACTGGCTGTGGTCTGGGATCCGCAGGAAACAACATCAACAGGTTGTTTCAACAGGAGGCAATAATGTCCCAAAGCCACCAATGTCTTTGGTTTGAGTAAGGCTCAGAGTCAGCAACTGAGCTTCTTCCAAGAAACAAGGTAGGAGAGGGAGAACAGCCATCAGCTGCTTCAGCTGAGAAGGTCAGAGAGACAATTTCCACATTTATTTTCATCAGACATAAATGTGGGAAGAGAGAAGTACAAAGATTGTGCTGGAGGACCTGACAGTGGATTCAGAGATGGTAACGAGGTGATTCATTTTAAGTCTCTGTCACATCATTTAATTAGTCTCCAAATCGTCCCCTGATAATATGAGGCCCATTTGTACATCCCTCCTGCTGGGCCACTCACACTTAGCCAAACAGACACATGGATAAGATGGAATTTATCACACCAATCTTCCCCCACTAATGAAGGCAGATCACCCTGCCCTTCTAGACTGATATCACCATGCCATTCCAGTGGGTACATGTCTTTCCTCTTTTTAGCATGAAGAAACTGGGTTTTACTGGTCTCTGGTTTTATTTTCATGTTTGTCTCTGGGAAGCAGCCTCAAATACAGCTGTTGCTGCAGCAGATTTATCTCTGTGAAAATTCCTGCTTTGGTTTTGCAAGTGTTTTAATTAACGTACATTATTTTAGTACACTTTACTACTGATAGCATGTAATTATCTCCCCACAGGTATATATTTAGCTAACCACCAGGCTGATCAAAGACTTATAAAATAAGATACTTTTGCAACTGACACCAGATACAAGCGAAGGCCAGCAAGACAGGACCAAAGGAGGAGGGAGGAATTCCCCATCCCCACTCCTAAACCCAGGGCTCAAATTTCACCAGTTAAAAAGATAATCATAACATTAACGTATACATTTTATCAGAGGAGCATGAAGATGCATCAACACTCAAGTGCTGCGAAGGAGAAAAGAACTATGTACATGCTAAACTATTAATCATTGGTAAGTGATCTCCTCTGCAAAGTGTTTTGAGGTTGATGAAGGAAAATGGCTCTGTAATAACACAGAGCAAGCAATCTGCTTGTAATCACAGGTTCATTCTCTCAACTGCTTTTGCCATGTCAATCCCTAGGTATTATTATCTCTGCAAGGCAATTCACCATTTTCCTGAGGAAGTCTGGCCATGGAAGAGATTTCAAACTCCACACCCCTTTCTTATCCTATTCAACGCTGGAGTCTGGTTTTCACTGCAAGCACAATTTTAGATGAACGATGCTGAGACCTCAGCAGCTGCTCTGCTCTCACCACATCAGACTGTTCATACAATTAAAAAAATAACTGACTGGATGAAGCAACCCGGGGCCATAACTTTTCTCCAAATTACTGGCTGATAAAATGTGCATCTCTCTGTTGAGTTTCTGCAAGAGCTTGTAGCCCATGATTTCTCTTTCTCCTTGATGGCTGCAGCTTCTTAACCTGTGCTGGTGGGAATTCATCAGATTGAAATGAGTGCTTTGGAGCCAAGAGGCATCCTGTGCCAAACCACATGTTTCAGAACCGTATCTGGTCCACAGACCACGGAAAGTTTGATTCTTTATTAAAAGCACTGGGTGCTTTGTCATCAGTTTCAGTGGGCACGGGATCATTGAGGTAAATCCTCATTTCTTGACCTTCTTGAAGGCCACTCTGTGCTACCTCACACACCTGCAGACACTGTGTCTGTATGTTCCTACAGGACCACTGACTACCCAGGTGAGACCCTGAGTCTTCAAAGGGTGGCATATGGAACAAGAAAAATGATCCCAACCTCTGAGGGAGGCTGTTCTGCTTTTTATTTCTCCTTTTCAGCAGCTCAGATGAAGTGTGAGCTTAACTTTTTGGGCCACAGCTGAATCTTTGGACTAAAAGCTGCAATATTATGTGTTACCCTTGTTCGTGGAGAAAGGAAATCTCTTTTTTATCCACTGACGTCTTTGGCAAAATACTCTATGTTTTTTTTCTATTTCTATTTCTACTTCTATTATTTCTATGCCATTATTTACAAACTTCACAGCATTTTCTAGAGAGGTCTTCACTAAGATGAAAACCTCAGGGCAACACTCCATTAGGCTTTTATTTTTAGAGGTTGGGCTAAACCTTCTTGAAATTGGTAGGTTTAACTGCATTCCTTTATTTAGGGTAGCTGAAGGAGACATTAAGTCTATTCCCACCCACAATACAAGATTGCTCAAGAACCTGAAGGCTCTGGGAGGACAGCTTGGAGTAGGATTTTAAAAGGAAAACAGGTTACATGTGGATGCTACGGTTCAGGTGGAGGAAGAGACAGAAAGACAGAGTATGGAAACAAGCAGAGAACGGAAACTTCAAAGAGCCTGAACAATCACTGATATAAGACCTGGATTGAGTACAAGGATTTGGGGTCACATTGCTGCCTGGAGCAGATGTGGAGCTCTAAGCAAGGCAACTGGCTGTCAGAGTGTGAGTTCTGTGGTAGGGAAAGAAGGGCTGCAAGAATTCTTGTAAGCAAACTGAAACACATCAGAAACACCTTTCTTTGTCACAGATCCTCCCATCTGGATCAACCAACAAGACTCTGAGTTTTGGCCAGCAGCAGAGGCCAAAAGCAGGAAATGTGCAGCAAAACCTCCTGCACATCTGTACCATTCCACTCTTCCTGCTGGGTCAGGTTAAGGTGGCATAAAGAGAACAGCCCTGTTCCTCTCACCCTGCCAGCATGGGCAGCTCTGGCCAAGGCTTGACTCACTGGTGCCTCTAATTGCATTGGAGATGGATACTCATTAAGGATTTCCATTCTTACCCTAACAGTCCAAATTTCCCCAGATCTTGCTATAAGCAGTTGGAGCAGCTTTATGTGCTCTTCTACTCTGCAGGGAACTCCTTAAAACGAGGCCCCCGCCATTGGCTTTCTTCCTGTAGGTGAATTAATCTGCCTTGCATGAGTAATCCTATTTAAAACAATAGGTTGCCGTGCAAGAATGAGGGAAACAAGTTTGGAGCATGATTTTCTGCAAGTACAGTAAAAAGGGCACAGAGTAGTTCATCAGGGGACACTTCAGCCATAAAATGACAGTTACCGGTAAAGTCCAATAATAAAATAAAGGATAATTTAATAAGAGGATTTTAAACTCATTTAGCAGGGTCTAAATTTGGAACCCTTTCTTCAGGTGATCAGACGCACTATACTTTCCTAATCTTACTTTCTTTTAATAAGGAAAAAAAAAAAAGAAAAATCAGGTAGCAATGTATTTCTTCTGCCTTTTTTTAATATATTATTATGTTATGTTATGTTATGTTATGTTATGTTAATGTTATGATGTTATGTTAATGTTACATGTTATGTTATGTTATGTTAATGTTTGTTAATGTTATGTTGTTATGTTAATGTTACATTATGTTATGTTATGTTATGCTATGCTATGCTATAGAAGTACTCAATGTAAATAAATTAATTTTGATAAAATAGAACGTGAAGCTAGACATGGAGACCAGCCTCTGATGTGTGACACAGTTCCATATATTTTCAGACAGCACAAGTCCCTCGCCTCATTTAATACCAGGTAACATAACCCCGCAGACTCCAAGAATCCTGCAGTGGCAGGAGGGAGGAGTATGGAATAAGACTCTGTGAGCTAAGAGAAGTAAAAGCTGCAGAGATTAGTGTTTATGTAGGAGCCCTGTGGGCTCCTTTCAGCGTCCTTAATTCAGTTTTCATCGCTGATCCGCTCTACCAGTCCTCTGTGGGATGGAGATTTCATATCCAGGAATCCCGGGGTGCTGTTTGACCTGTCAGGAGCAGCGGGGGAACGGCTGCTCCCTGTTTAGCGCTGCAGCGCTTTGCTTTTCAGCTTCAGCACAATAAACAACAACAAACCCTGACACTGCTATGAACCTGCAGGAGAGGATTTGAAGCCTCTAGAGGTCACTACACGGGGACCATCAGTCGCAGCCACTGCCTGCGAGTGACACCTGCTGGAGTCACACCTGGTGCCACCACCCAGGGCTGCAGGTGTGCTCAGGGTGGGCCCGAACCCCCAGAAAGGCTCCGGGGAAAAAGAAATAAATCTGGGTGGTTCTTTCCCGTTTTGCTCTGAGCTGGTGCAGTCACACCTCAAGTTCCGGATGCAGTTTTGGGCACCATAATACAAGATGTAAAGCAATTTAAAGGAGGGCTACGAAGATGGGGAAGGGTCTAGAGGAGAAGCAAAACAAGGAGTGGTTGAGGTAACTTGGTTTGTTCTGCTGGAGGAGACTGAGAGGAGATTCATCGAGGGCTGCAGCTCCTCCAGGGCAGCTCCAACCTCTGCTCTCCGTGAACAGGGACAAGACTCAAGGGAATGGCTGGAATGTCAGAGGGATTATCAGTAAGAGGTTCTTCCCCCAGAGGGTGCTGGGGCACTGATCAGGCTCCCCAGGAAATGGGCACAGCCCCCAGGCTGCCAGAGCTCCAGGAGTGTTTGGACAACTCTCAGGGATGCACAGGCTGTTCTGTGCAGAGCCAGGAGTTCAGCTCTGATCCTTGTGAGTCCCTTCCAGCTCGGAATATTCTGGAATTTCTGTTTTGGGAAGGTAAAATTTATCTTTATTTGCACATTAACTGCTCCACCACTCTGGTTATGTGGGTTTATTTATATCATATACCCCAACCCAGCCTCCTCTTTTGCCTTTGACACCCTTCCAGCAGAGCTGGAGTAGAACAAAGTATTCCCACAGGGAAAAGTCCTCGGTGGGCAATGAAAAGGGACTTCCTACAGTACAATAAGTGACAATTTCAATGTATGTTGCAGTATATAATGTCTGTGAGCACATATTTACCATGTTAGAGCTGCAACTTAGGAACACACTGGAAAAGGTTCATTTGTGGGACATCAGCAAGATTGCTGATGGAGACGTGTGAAGATGCCGATGACAAGTTGTGAATTTTTCTATATTTTCTCACCATCTGAAACACTGCAAGGAGGGCACCTGATACCCCGTAACGTGGGACGGTGCGAGGCGCTGCCCTGGGGGATTGCAGGACATGCTCAGGAGTTGTTTACCATCCCCTGAAGAATGGTACAGCTGATGAAGAGACCTGCTGGACTGGAAATGAAGGGAAAATCCCACAGGTGGCTCAGCCCTCTGGCAGGCTGGCAGTGCCTGGGGCAGCGTGCACCTGGGGCAGCGTGTGCAGCCCCCACTGAGGAATTGGCTCCCAGAGAGGAGATCACAGGATCATGGAATGTTAAGGGATTGGGAGAACCTTAAAGATCATCTAGTTCCAACCCTCTACTATGGGAAGGAACACCTTCACCTTCCATAAGATCACGTTGCTCCTTGGACACTCCCAGGGATGAGGCATCCACAGCTTCTCTGGGAAGCCTGTGCCAGGGCCTCACCACTCTTACAGGGAGGAATTATTTCTGTGTATCTTATCTAAATTTCCCCCACGTCCAATTACTACCCATTAATCCTTGTCCTGTCGCTAGGACAGGCTGGACAAGCCTTGGTCTTGTCCCTGGGCTCAAGGCGACACCGGGACCGCCGTGGTCCCTCCTGAGGGGGCCGTGACACACCCAACATGGCGCCGTGACACGCCCAACATGGCGCCAGTCCCTCCCCGCCCACAGCCCGGGTTCCCGCCCTTCCCTCCTCCCATGAGCCCCCGCGGCCCGTCCCTTCCGGGCACATCAAGATGGCGCAGCCGCCGGGTGAGTGTGGGGGGATCAAGGTGACCGCGTTGTCCCCCTCCCTCCCTCAGCCCCGCGCTGACCGGGCTCTCTCCCTGTCCCTGCTGCAGTTCTCCTCAAGGACACGAAGCTGATGGACGTGAAGCTGGGCCAGCTGGGCTCCTGGCTGGCCATGAGGGACTTCACCCCCGGCGGCATCTTGGGGGCCATGCAAAGAGGTGAGGGGGCTGCGGGGAGGCCCGAAGGGTGCGGGTCCCTGATTCCTTCTCCTCACGGAGCCAGGGAGAGTAGCAAACAAGAATTCCTGGCTGCTGGAGTCGATGTTGCCTGGGGGGGGGTCTGGCAGCGCAGGGGCTGCTCCATGGCTAATTTCGCATTGCTAGGGCAGTTTCTCCTGTAACATCTCGTTTTTCATCTGTAAATTTATTTCTCGTGTGGGCTTTTTCCACCTGCTGTTTGTTCTCAGTATTCCTTCTTTTTATAAAAGGGAAATGGGGTGCCCTTAGTCCTGAACCCGTTGGCTGAAAATCCTGGGGTTTCACAACATCCAAAGTAAACAAAAAAATTATTAAAAGGCAGTTGATCCCTATAGATGGTAAAGAGGTGACAGAGCTCGTATGGATCAATTGGAATCAATGTCATTTGCTGTAGGAACAAATGTATTCAGGTAGATTTAAACACAGAATGTCAAATGCAAGTGTCTGCCTTTGATAATACATGTGTGCATCTATATAATGTATGGAAGAGTTAGGTAATTCCAAAGCAGCTTAAGCTCATTAAAGTGACAATATTTAGGGAAAATGAAAAATGGGGTTTTTTCCCTTTTGGTTGTTGTTCTTTTATTTAAGGCTTAGGTCTATTAACTTGGGGTCACCTTGCTCAACTAACACAGGTTGCCTCCTCTCAGTCTTGCTTCTGAAACCTTGAGATGTTTCATTAGAACCAATTTCCTGAAGTTTTGCGAATCCAGGCTGCTTCTTTCTCTCACAGGGTGACACACAACTCATCTGGCTGCTCTGAAAGTTTTTCCTCCTCCACAGGTTACACCAGATACTACAACAAATACATCAATGTGAGGAAGGGGGGCCTCGGGGGTATCTCCATGGTGCTGGCTGGGTACATTGTCCTCAGCTACATGTGGAGCTACAGTCACGTCAGTAAGTAAAAACCATGGCTGAGTGTGTGCAGGGCAGCTTGGAAGGTTGCCTGGGGAATAAAAACAATGAGCTGCTCTGCTTTTAGAAATAAAATGAAAGATTGGTGGCAAACAAACTTCTTTTAGCTGTAGAAGACTTGAATGCTTACTGAGTATTTTCTTGGCAATGAAGAAAGTTTAGACCTTGGTGCCTGTCTGACCTGATAGCACTTAGAAAAGACATGCTCAGGGGTTTTTCAGAGTTCTTTCTTGCCTGTAATTTCAGGTGTGGTGGGTTTTTTTTCTTGTGATTTTAGCAGAATTAACTTGCTGTGCTTTGCTTGCAGAACACGACCGCAGGAGGAAGTATCACTGAAACACCCTCAGAAGGTGAAGGTGCAGCTCCTGGCACAGCTACCCTGACAGAAGACATTACAGTGTGGATATTAAATCTGTACTCTTGTGACCAATAATAAAGTGCATACACTTTACATTTCCTGAGCTGACACTCTCCTAATTGAGTTGTTAATTGTACTGTGCAAATAAATTTGTCTTACCCCTCAGGGTAAGCTCAGAGGGAAAGCAGCTGCTCATTGGGTTGTATTATGGACTGAGGGAACTGTTGGCAACTGATTCCTGTTTGATAAAAATGATAGCATTGGATTGCTTATTCCTGGCCATTAGGGACAGGCTGGACAAGGGGCTGAGAGGATGTGTTTTGATTTGAAACAATATCTGAGATTTGTGTGTCCTGTTGCTGTTCCTGGTTCTCAGTCAGGCTGTCACCAGGGACTGGAGGTGTTTTGGCAGTTTTCCATCATTGCAGAGCACTGTCTGAGATGAGACAGGCCTGCAACTCTCCTTCTTTCACTGCCTCAGATAACCCAAAATTTCCATCAAAATAAAGAAAAGGAAAACTTTCCTTCTTGACTTAAATGCAGCTTAAAGGAGCAGCTGTGCGTTTGGCCTGAGCTCTGAGCTTCCTCATGCCCCACAGTCACGGCAGCACCTGGAGCTGGGCACTGCTGCCCACCTGAACCATCCTTGTCTGAGCAGCAGGGAGTGAAAAACACTTCGTGAGGGACATGAAGAATCTCCCAAGAGCTTCGGTGGTTACAGGAAGGCTTTCAGTGTTGGAAAATTGGTACTGAAGTCCAAGAACTCCTGAACTCAATAGGGAAGGTGATCAAACACAAGTGTTTTAGTTCCTTATCTACATGCACAGTTACATATAGATCACACAGCTCAGTCTGAGAGGGGCACAGAGTGTTATGAAAGTGTCTGATGGTCTGTGACTTCAGACTTGAAACTTCCACAGTGAAATAACTGCAGTCATTGACACCAACACAGGCTCTGGTCACTTCTCTTAATCCAGCCACATTTACCTTGCTCTTAAAGAAAAATAAATTCACAGCCAGCTTTTGCCATCAGTACATTTCAATAAAAACAAAGTATAAAGGCAGGCAGCAAATGAAGAGATGGGGTAGAATCAATAAGGTTCACATTGTGGGTAATTTTTTTCTTTTAATTCACATTTTGTCATTGGCCCTTTTGAAATAGTCATCTCAAAATAAATGGGGTTTGGGTTGAAAAAAAAACAAACTGCTCTCTACCAACACTTTAAAAGCAGTGTTCCATAAGAATATACAGCTCCACTTCCTGGTCTCTAGAGTGTGGGAATACCTGTTCAGTGTGAGCTGGATGATGGGGGCTGAGACAAGGCTCTTCTATTCCTACTCCAAGCCGTGCTCATTTCCCTCCTTTCTACAAGTGGAAACTGAGCACAGATGCAGCTTTCCTATAATCATTGTTCCTTACTGTGCCTAACCAGAGAGATGCCAATTTATTTTCCCCTTGATCAGTTCTCTCCCAGAAGATTTGATTTCTAACCTCCAGTACAGCAAGAAGCACAGAAACAAAGCAAGTGGACACGGGTTTTACTGCCTGATGTACGTGAGGGGGTTTTGTCAGCCACCAGGACAAGCTCACCAGGCTGACCTGGAAACAGGACTTTGAAGAGCTACAGGACAGCAGAATCCCTGCTTCGTCACTGAGGAGAAGGCATTGCAAGTGTTTAAGTTTTTCCCAGTCAGTCTTCCTACTTCCACAGGGAGGGCTGAAACGCTGCAGATTCTCCAAAGAGAAGTGGCAGAAGGAAAATACTTTAAAGAAACAGTGGCCTAAGATGTGTTTATGTGGAGTGCTGCACCAGTAAGGGCTTAGTTTATCTACTGGCTTTTAGATCTACCTTTCATAAGGGCTCAATGAAAACAGGCGGAGGCCAAAATCGATTTTAAAAAGGTTAAAACTTAAAAAAGTTAGGGACAGTTACAAAAATGTTGCTTAGCAGCAGCCAGCCTCTGACCAGTTCTTTCAGTAATGGCATTAAAAAAACAACCTGATTAATAGCTCCAGACATTGTGCTAGGCAGAAACCTTTCCTCAGTGGTAACAGCTCCCTTGCACCCTCCTGCTGCTCCTTCACTGTCCACTGAGAAAGGCCAGGTGTCCTTTGGTGCATCTGTTGGCATAATGACCTTTTTCACCACACTGAAAGAGAAAGAGAGACAGGAATTACTGCAGAGTTCCAGCTTTTTTCCTCCTAGCTGCCTTTCTTAAGGCACCCAGCAACTGCTGCCATCTGGGAGCTTTTCCACACATGGAAAATGCAGCATTTAGCAGGTGAAGAGAAACAGGGTGTCAGGAGGGATAGGATTTAAGGCCTGCTACCACTCCTTGGAGCAAAAGCTGCTTCTATGCTGGGAGTAACCTGATGCCATGTTATTCTCAGGCATTTCAAAGGAGAGAACCCTCAGCAGACAAGGAGGATTTCAGCCTCTCATTCTACTCCATCTGATATGCACCATATCCATGGAGACTCCTGATCTTCATGAATAAACAGAGAAAAGCACCTCTGAACTTGAGAAAGTCACAGATTCGTGACTTTGCATCTTAAAGCTACTCAAACACAGAGAAATGCAAGTATCTGGTGCAACAACTTTCTCCAGATCTGTAATCTACTTGCAGATAAAATAGGCAGCTATTAAAAGTTTACAGTGAAATGAATGCAGCTATTTAATATCCTTGTCCAATCACTGTGATTTTCACCCAAACAAGCACCTAAGGCTCAGAGTTGACCTGTAAAATATTGTAACTGTCAGGGCTAAAGGGACAGGAAGATACTTTGTCCTTTTCTAGTGACTGGGGCTTTTGTGGAAAAATAAGGAGATGGAAACTTGATTGTGTCCAAATTTTCCTCGTGCTCCTCAGTGAGCAACCAAGGTGAACAACTCATTCCTTGGTTTGACACCACAGGGTGCATTTATAGCTGAAACACTGAGCAGGCTTTGCAAACCTAATTTCTGTTACTTTCAATGACCTTCCAGGAAACAGGAGAGAAGAAAATCTACACCCACCAGTGTAAGCAAATCAGCTTATGAGACAAAAAATTGCTATTAACTCTTATTTTTGAAATGTGCAGCTTGGCAGTCTCCTTTCTGTCTTTGGGGCAGGGTTTTCCTGTTTATTAGCAGACAGCAAAGTCCTACAGAATTTGTCATTGCCCCAGCAAGTCCAGGACTAGCAAAGCAGCAACCTCAGAACTCAAAGCCAATTCCCACAGCTGTAATCAGGCACCACACAATGAATATTGAGCAGAGCTCAGAATTCATGAACCTTTTTACACTGTGAAAAAGCCTTTTGCTTTCCCTCCTCAGCCCTCCTCTCTGCATTACCTTGTAGCAGGTGACCTGCTCCAACGGCCGGGGTCCTCTGTTGCCACTGTTGTTATTTTGAGATTGCATGACTCCAATGACTTGGGGTGTCCTCTGTTGGGTAGGAGAAGATTTCTGACTCGTTAAGTGCATCCAGGATAAAGATCTCTGTGGTTTTTGTTTCGTTAAGAAGGGAAAAGAGCACCCCATATGTCAAATGATCAATTTTCCTCCAAATCTGTGTGTGGGTGCTCCACCAGCTGGAGCACCAGAGAGAAGAAATCAAGCACTGAGCCTTACAAAGCCCAGTGATCCTGTTTTTCTCTGGAAAGCAGATTTGGAGAGTAGGTTTAAGCTGCTAAAATATCATTGCCATCACAGAGGGATGTCACCCTGATTACAAAACCTGGCAGACTGCTGCACAACCACATAAGATGTGCTTCTGTGTAGCGTGGGAGTGTTCTGTGACATGATCTCTCTGTGAAGCTGGAACAATTGTGGGGTTTCATCACTATAATGGCACTCAGAGTCGCTCACTGCTTAATTCTCCCTTCCAGACCCAAGAGGCTGGGTGCCCAGTTTTGACCACTTGACAACCTATTCTATTTTAAAGCAGTGTGGGAAAGGTTTGAGGGTGGCTGTGTGGGGAGGCAGGGGATCTGGGTACCTTTTGCTGTGTTTGTGTTGGCTGAGGCAGTGGTGGTTGCTCTGTGGTTCCCATTGGCAGTTCAAACCGAGGGCTGGTTTAGATGGAAACAAGAAAATTGATTCTCAAATCATATGCCAACATTTTATCATCAGCTCAGTCAAGTAACTCCAAACAACAAAACATTCAGCCAGTTAAATCTGGCTCACAGGAAACAGACCTCCCCCTCCCCACTTCTCTTTACATATGTGTAGCATATCCCTCTGCCTTCTGGAATGTAAATCCATGTGATTCCACTGCACTTTTGGCACCTAATCACCATGCCACTCTTACTGGGAACTCCCTGGAGAGGCCCTGCCCCATATCACAGACTGGTTTGGGTTGGAAGGCATCTCAAAGTTCATACAGTTCCAACACCCCTGCCACAGGCAGGAACACTTTACACTGCCAGGTTGCTCCAAGCTCCATCCAAACTGGCCTTGGACGCTTTCAGGGATGGAGCAGTCCCAGCTTCTCTGGGCACCCTGTGCCAGGGCCTCCCCACCCTCACAGGGAAGGATTTTTTTTCTAATGCCTAATCTAAACCTTACTCACTTTCAGCTTGAAACCCCTTTCCCTTGTCCTGTCACTACATACTCTTGTAAATTCTTTCTCCATCTTCAAATCAGTAAAAATTTAGCCCGACTAAACACTGGCAAATCTCCAAACCATTGGGAAGCACGGGAGCACCCTCATTTGACATGTACCAGACCACAAGGGGAACACAAGGCTGCAGGGCAGGCCTGGAGCATACTCACTGCATGAATTTACAGGCAGGCCCCTCTGGACAGAATCCTACCAGGTAATTCACACAAATGACTCTCCGAGTGTGCCGATGCCTGCAGAGGGGACCTGCAACACAAAGCTCAGCAGTTCACATTCCACACATTCACATCCCAGCACATCCACCAGCAGATCATGCAAGGATGGAACAGCAACACTCCCCCCTTGATCTCCAGCCACAGGAAGAGCAACTGTGGTAGGCACATACCGTGTTTACAGAAGCCTCTGTCATACCAGGGACAGTCTTTGATCTTCGACTCCGGGTCAATATGCAAGAATGGGCATTCCTTGTTACTGCATTCCCCTGCACCAAAGGCAAACACACTTCTCAGCCAATTGTTGCAGGTTTGAGATCAAAATGACTCTCAAAACATCACCTAGATCGTGTAGCTCCCACAGAGCTGTTACCAACATTTGTAAGTTCAAGCAGAACAGTCTCACTGCCTGCCTTAACCTCCATGGAGAGCTCCAAGGACTCACCCCTGGGGAGCCAAGTTCTACCTGACTGGATTATTTGTGTTTTTAAAAGCAATGAGGGAACTAAATTTGAAAGAGCAGTCGTGGTAACAAAACCCAAATATTTAGTGCACCAGAAGTGTGGAGGAACTACAGATTGCACACTAACCTCAATCCAAGGAAACCTACAAGACTGTAAGTTTCTGGCACCAAGCTGCCTCATTATGTCCAGATCTCCAGAGCTGGAAAGCAAGTGCACAAAAGTTTGGCACCACCATGCCCTCTGCTGCTCATCAGCTCCCCAAAATCAGAGTCATGCAAAGTCCAGCTGCTCAGCCTACTCATCTCATACCCCCAAAAAATGAACTTAAGGCAAAAAAAAAGCAGTAAAAACAGCAGTTTCCCCCCACTTCCTGCAAGGGACAAGCAATCAAGTGAAGACATCTACAATACATCACAAATTTATGTGGATAATAAGATGAAGCAGATAAGGAAAAATGTCAATCTAACATCAGAAACAGAAGAGGACCTTCTTCAGACTCCCACATCTGCAAGGAAGGCTAAGCAGGAGCTACTTACCAAATTTGGAGTAGAAGTAACACTCAGGCATCTTGGTCATGTCATACTCGTGCAGGAACTCGCACTGGTCTCCCTTTTTGCACAGTCCTCGTAGCCAGTGTTTACAAACAACTGTCTTTTCCCCACTGATGTGTCGGAATGGGCACATGCCTCCTGTGGAGAGATGGGTGGGGCAAGGAGAAGGGAAAAAAAAACAATTTAAATATGTCACACAGAGCAACAGCAAGCCCTCTGCAAGAGGGGTTTCAGAAGACATCACCTATGATTTCAGCCTTAAGTGATAACAGCAAAACAGGGAGTTCCAAAATAGTTGTGATGAGCTTCACAATAACACACAGCAAAGTCTCCAGCTCTTAATCCTGGTAACTACAAACCACAGCAGATCCACAGCAAAGTGTGCTTGTGGCGAGTTCAAACCTTCCTTTAACAGCAGCTTTACTTATTGACTTCCCAGCTCCCTTTAAAAATACTATTATTTCCCAATTGCTGCAGATATTCCAACATACTTCAGTTTTCTCTTCTATCTAGGTTATCCCATCAGCTTTACAAAACAGAGCACTATGAGCAGTGCTGGAAAATCTGTTTTCACCCCTCCATCCTGTGAGAATAATTGCCTTTTCCAATATTCCACACAACTTGCCTTTTCCACATGCCGCCTTTAAAAAAAACTCACAGACAGCTGCGCCCGATTCTGTGGAGAGAACAAAGAAACATTATTTGTTTTAATAAAGCTTCATGGCAACTTCTACAATGTTTCCTACCCTAGAAAGAAAATCTAATCTCCAGCATCAAGAGGAAAGTAACATTTTGGTTTGGGGAATTTGCTTTCCTCCAGGACTTTCTTGATAAAGCCTGGTACTCAAAAATATCTGTTTCTTTCTAGAGTGATACCAAAAGGAATTTGCAGATTTGGAGTTGCTTGTTTTGCTTTTCAGCTATTTAAGTTCTCAACTGGATTTTCTTCTGCTGTTAAATCAGTCATATCACAGAGTATCCTGAACTGGATTGGACCTACAGGGATCATCGAAGTCCAACTCCTGAACCTTGAATTTGTAGTCATGGCATTAAAAGTCTTATATTTCTTTACCACAACTGCCTGAAACAACCATTAGCATGTTATCCCCTGCTGATCCTGACGAAGAGGAACATTCGAGGGAGTTAAATACAAATTTAGTAGCCCAGAAAAATTCAGCAAACTATGAATGTCCTGAGTTCGTGTCAGAATGAAGGAAAAGATTTAGAGTCAATCAAGGATAGACCTAAAGATGATGACTCTTCCCATCGATATGCTTCATCTACCAAAAGGGAATGAAAAAGGAAATATAAAGTACTGTGCAGGAGAGTGATGTTTATTCACGGTAACATCTCAACTTTAGTTTTCCAGCCTGGCTGGCAGTAAGTACAGATTTCACTAAGAAGAAAAGAAAAACATCTGGGTTATGACAGAAACCGCACGGGGAAAGCGGAAACGGTAGATCTATGGTTAAGACCTGAGGAAGACGCTCAGATCCCTGGAAACCTCTCAGGCACCTCGGCCCTGCCAAACGCAGCCCACCCTCCAAGGCCCCATGGCCCCGGCCCGAGCACCCGCGGAGGAGAGAGCCCACACGCACTGTCCATGCCAGGGAAGGGGAGCGGCTGTGCCCCCAGCTGCTGCTCCACGGCCAGCTCCAGGTCGAACGTGATGTGGTCCACGCTGGCGATGAGCTCTTGCATGGTGGCAGCTGGGGGCCGCCGGCAACGGGAAGGTAGGGGCGGAATGGTGGCGGTGTTGGTGGCGGCGGCCGGGCGGGCCCGGGCGGGCCCGGCCCGGCCCGCTCCGCTCCGCGCCGGCAGCGCCTGCAATGAGGGGAGGCGGCGGCGGCAGCCCCGTGGCCGCCCCGCGCCGCCCGCCCGCGGAATGACGGGACCCACGGCGGGCACGGCCGCCCGGCGGGCAGCGCGCGCGCTCCAGCCAATCAGCGGATGGGGAGCCGCCGCCCGGCGGGCAGCGCGCGCGCTCCGGCCAATCAGAGACCGCCAGGGACACGCCCCTTCCGTGCGCGCAGGCGCCGTGGGTCAGGGCCGGCGTGAGGGGGGACGGTGCGAGCGGGACCGGGGCTCGGGCCGGGGCTGGGTTCAGTTCCGATCTCGGTTCCGTGCCTGCTCCGCACCCGCTCGTTTCCGGGGACAGAGGGCACATCATGGGCTCCCTGCGGCTCCTCGTCCCCCGCTGGTGCCGCTACGCCTCCCCCGCTGTGCTGCGGGTGCGGTGCGCAGCCCCCGGGGTTGGATCCGGACAGGTCCCGCTCCTATCCCGGCCCCCAGGCCAGGGCCCGCTGCCGGGCTGGAGAACGTGCAGCTCCTCCCAGGCCTCCTGCAAACTGCCCGGCAGCGACCCGAGAGAGCTCAGTGCTGGCAGCTCCGCTGGAGCTACCGAGGAGCAGAAGGGTGAGGATGATGATGATGATGAAGGTGTGGAGTTCGGGACGCTGTCTGATAAATTTTCCTCTAGAAAATATTACCACAAAACCAGAGCGCACTTTCGGGATTTAAAGCTCCAGGAAGAAGGAGAAGAAGAACCAGAAAGAAAACCTCGACGTGGCCCTAAGAACACTCCATACTGGTACTTCCTACGGTGCAAGGCCCTCATCAAAGAGGACAAGGTTTGAGCCCAGCTCTTCTCTTGTTTTTAATAGCACTGACGAAATGTGCAGCTCCAGCCAGTCTCTATCACTTGGTATCTTTAGAGAAAAAATTATAATAAGAATTTCTTGTAGAATCATAATAAAACAGTTTGGGTTGGAAGAGACCTTAAAGATCGTCCAGTTCCATCCTCTGCCATGGGCCGGAACACCTTCCACTATCCCAGGTTGTTCCAAGCCCCGTCCAACCTGGCCTTGAACACTTCCAGGGATCCAGGGGAAGCCACAGCTTCTCTGGGTGACCTGTGCCAGGGCCTCACCACCTCACAGTAAAGGATTTATTCCGAATATCTAACCTAAATCTCCCCTCTGTCAGCTTAAAACCACTCCCCCCTATCCTGTTACCACATGCCCTTGTCCAAAGACCCTCTCCAACCTTCTTGTGAGGAACCCTAAACTTTGTAGGACTCTCACTACAATCTGCCCACAGCTGCATATATTAATATCTGTTGATTCTCTTGCTGACTCATGATGGATTTTTCTTATCCTTGTAGCTGGCAGAGGCTCTGGAGCTGTTTGAGGTGCAGATGCTGAAGGAGGAGCGTGTCCAGCCAGAAGAAAGCAATTACACCGTTCTCATTGGTGGCTGTGGCAGGGTTGGCTACGTGAAAAAGGCATTCAGGCTCTACAGTGATGTAGGTTTGACTTCAAAGCATCTTCTAAACTAAAAGCATTTCAAGCATTCAGTCATGTTACTTTGTCTCCAAAATGCCTTTGTGTTAGTGTTGACACATTCTTAGCCTGAAACTCTTAAGAATAAGTTAAAAAATGCAAGCTGTCCTTATGCAAAAAGATGAGTTCAGATCCTTCTTCTCTTCCTTTAGATGAAAAAACGAGGGTTAATCCCCACAGAGGCCACTTACACAGCCCTGTTCAATGCTTGTGCTGAGTCTCCGTGGAAGGACTCAGGGCTACAGAGTGCCCTGAAACTGCGGCAGCAGCTGCAGAGCAAAAACGAGGAGCTGAACCTCATCACCTACCACGCCCTGCTGAAGGTCTGTGCCCTCTGCTCAGACCTTAGGATGTGCTTGGATGTACTCAAGGTAAATGGGTTGCTTTTCTCCTATTAAACCTATTCTGTGCTGTGGTTAAAGCTCCTGGAAGTTGTCACATTCCATTGGGCTTTAATTTCATTTCCAGCAGAGATAATTGCAGATCATGTGTTTATATTTAATTGATTCTTATTGTCAGACAGTGAAATTGTATTTGCCAAACTCTAAGCTTAATTATCAAAAGGAAGCAGTTTTAGCTTTAAAACTGGCTGGGTGTGCCCAAAACTTGTTACCTCTAATGACAGTGGTATTTGAGCTTTACCACACAGGGTAACCAGGAATGCTCTCTCTGCTCTTTTCAGGAAATTGTGCAGAAGGGCCATGTCCTCACAGCTGAGACTTTCAGCTTCCTTCTCATGAGCTGCATAAAAGACAGTGAAAACGGCTTCCGATTTGCCTTGCAGGTTTGTCCTGGTGTTCTGAGAGGGGGAAAGTGCTGCTGCTACTCTGTAACTATTGTAACTCATCACCTTGTTACACATGGAAAGCAGTGGGGTGGTGAAATGGGAGGAGTTCAGCTCCTCTTAGCATAAATTCTGAAAACCAGACTTTGCTCAGGATATCTCATATGCTGGTAAATAACCCTGGATCATCTCACAGAGCTCTCCAGCTGAAGGTCATTGTCTTTGTCATGCTGTAAATTCACTCCCCACACAGATCCCATTAAAAGATGTACTTAGAGGCTGCTGGAGATACTCCTGTTATTTAATATCCATTTCCCCTCTTCAGGTTTGGCAACAAATGAATAAACTGGGAATAAAGGCCGACAGCCACACCTACAACCTGATGCTGCGTGCAGCCAGAGACTGCGGGATTGGCAATCCCACTGTGGCCTCTCAACTCCTGCTCAATCCCCCTGAGAACTCACCTCAGCTAAAGCTGCCACCTGGCAGGCGGAAAGAAAAGGTGAAAAATCAGAGGAAGAAGGGATCAGAGAGTGCTGCTGTCCAGCTGGATGTGGAAGCTATGGAGAAGCAATTATTTCAGGAGAGTTTGGTGCAGCCCGAGGAACGGATCCAGCAACAAAATAAAGATGTGGGTCAGGCTGAAGCAGAACCAGCTGCTCCTGACAGCCCCAGTGTCACTCACAGCAGGACTGGAGCCTTGGTGAGGAGAGCCCAGAGTGAGATGGAACGGAAACAGCCACACCTAAGCCAAAAGTTGCCTTTCTGCAATCTGCCCAACTTGTTGGATTCCAGGACGGCTGACACAGCTGTGGTTTCCCTGGGGACAGTGGCCACACCATCCCATAGACTGGCTCTGATGGGGGATGTGGAGGGATTCTTGAACAAGATGAAAGAGGACAATGCAGAGCCCAATATTAAAACGTTCACGTTACTGGCTGAGCTGGTGGAACCCCAAAGCCCCTCAGAGTCCTCTTTGCTGGCACTGCTGGATGATCATAAAGTAAAAGTAGATGTGACCTTCTTTAACACTTTAATGAGGAAGAGAAGTAAACAAGGAGACCTGGAGGGAGCAAAGGTGAGAGAAAAACCTCAGAACCAGCCCCATCACCACCTGCTTGTTCTCAGGCCTCTCTTTTGCTGAGACCCGTTTCTCTGTCCACAGTAGAAACTGGATCTCACACCATTTCCCACAAGGCGGTGCTTGGGTTAATTTCTAAGCATTTATGGATTCTGTTTTAGCACATCCAGCTCCCTGACTGGAAAGCTACAGTAAGAATTTTTGGGGAGTGATGCCAACACTTGTATCTTGCAGAGTGTGCTACCAGCTCTGGTGAAGAGGGGACTGTCACCTAACCTCCAGACATTTTGTAACTTGGCAATTGCCTGCCACAAACAGCAGGATGGACTGCAGCTGCTCTCAGATTTGAAGGTAATCAAAGAAAAATCCTCTGCTGCTTGGGGTCTGTGCTGCAGGAAGAAGCAAAGTGCAGTGTTAATGCTTTTAAAAGATCTGCTGAGGTTTTTGTGTCGAGTGATTTTGTTCTTTTCCCAAAAACATGCAGCTCCAGAGCAGCTGGAGCTCAGGTAGTCTGTGCTGACACTGCACAAGCTGCTTCACAGGTCCTGTGATGAGAACTGTGCTCCGCGTGTAAAAAGTGCCTCTGTCTTTTACTTCTGGAAGTCCTGTACTAGTCAGAAGATAAACTTGTTTAACTGTAGTATTTGTTCTTTCCAGAGGTCTGGAATAACTCCCAACAAGTACATCTACAGCACCCTCATTGCTGCTGCTGTGAGGCAGCTGGATTACAGTTACCTCACGGAGATCCTGCGGGACATGAGGAATAACGAGGTGCCTCCCAATGAAGTGATCATCCGGCAGCTGGAGTTCGCAGCACGGTACCCTCCCAAATTTGACAGGGTAAGGAGCCAGGACTGCCAGGCTGTGAAGGCATCACAGAGAACACCAGCAAGGGAGAGGAATCATAAATATGATTGTCTGTTTGAGTTTCCTTTGGGTCTGTCTGGTCTAGCTAACTATTACTTGATCACTGTTTCTTCTCTTGTAGCTCTTGCAGGCTGGTGCTGAAGTGAGCTCTCATCTAATGGAAACTTGTTCTGTTGGTTTTCTCTTTGCAGTATAAATACAAAAACCCATACCTGGAGAAGATTGATGGTTTCCGTGGCTACTACTACCGGTGGTTAAAAATTATGGCTGGAGAGGAGACCCCCCATCCCTGGGCCAAGTACAGGACAGCAAAGCTTGGGGGGCAGGACAGCAAGGCAGAGGCTGTGCAGGAAAAGGAAGCAGGATGCTGAAGTTTCAAGTTCTTCCAGCACAAGGAAGATGCATGACTTGCTTCTTTAAACTGGAATGTAGTGAAGTTGCTTTGTGTATCCTCAACCCCCAGTTCTTGCAATAGTTACATAATAAAATATTTCCTTTTGTTTTAAGGAGGAGAAAATACATTTTCAGTGAATTTCCTTCAACTGCCAAGGACTAGATGGGCTGTAGTTTAGCAAGCCCTGTGCAAAACAAAGAAGAAGCAAAATCAGATTTAACAGGGGTTTAGCTCAGTGCTGGTTTTGTCTGTATCCTGTCACTTCACATGTGATGTTTAAGTCTTTAGACTGCTGGCATTCCTGAAGGGATCTGTGCATTAATTCCAGGTTACAAACGTCAGCAGAGAATTCCAGTGAAATGCAGCTTTCACCTGCACGTGGTCAGGGAAGAACTCAGACTGGACATTTGGGAACTGTATTTCCTTTCTACACAGCCTTTTAAATTGATTTAGTTGAGAAAAAAGCCCAGAGCAGCTCACAATGTGCACTGCAACCTTCAAGCACCCAGAACACATCCAATAGAAGAGGGGCATAGGAGTGTTTCACCAGAAGATCACACCACCCTCAGGTAGTCAAGCTTTATTTTAAAATAAATGGCTACACAAAACCCTACTCCAAAGCCCCCCCATTTATGCACGATCCAGGTGATCATGCTGCTGCTTTAATTATTATACAGAAATATCCCATCACAGAAAGTGGCTGTAATTGCACTCATAGTCCATTGAGGAGGAAGAGGAGGATATCCCTCAGAGTTCAAAAAACAAGTTTGATGGCAAAAGGCTTCACCCAGAGCAGCCTCTGCATCCACAGTGAGTGCACTCAATGATTCTGCCCTGAAAAACAAACATGAGGAGGGTGTTACAGCCAAGCCACAGCCAGAGCAGCAGGCTCAGACCCTGAGGCAGGGAATGGCTCTAGGTGGGAAGGGTTTCCACAATTTGGTGTTATTTCCCACACTTTTAAGAACTTTAAATGAATGCCAAAGCTGACAGTAACTTTAGAACCAACTGTACACCAATTCTACCAGCAAAGGCACAGGAAATTACCAAGAAGAGCAGCACTACCCCCTCTGCTGTCCGTGAGCTGGGTGAAGGCAGAACAGCTACTACAGAGCAGAGAACAAGCTGGAGACTCACCACTTCCAGCTTGCTTTTGGGGACCCTGCAGATGCAGTTGGTCCCAAAGTTGGTGTCCCGAGTCTGGATGCAGCGCAGGCAGCAGAGGTTCTCATAGCCCTGCTTCTTCCACTTGGCAATCAGGTTTTTGTCAGCATAGCCCTCCTTGATGCAGTACTCATAGAGCTCTGGGGAGGAGCAGACACTGTCACAAGTCTCACTATCACAGGTGAACACCTCACTCACTCACTCACTCACTCACTCACTCACTCACTCACTCACTCACTCACTCCACTCCAGTTCTCCCCCAGGTAAAGCCTCTGCCCTCCTCACCTCTGCTGATTGCTTTTCTCTTGTAGAAGAGATCAAAGATGTAACGTGTTTTCTGGTGGTGGATCCTGAAGATGGGCCAGAGCGACTCCACTTTCCTCTTCCCTTCGTGTGGCTCTGTCTCCGCTGGGAGGGAACACAAACACCAGGTGACCAAGTGCTCCCCCCAATCACTTTGCAATGAACCAAGAACATTCCTAACTCTAATATGTGACAGGGATAAGACTGAGATTAACGGGAGGAGACTCAAATGAGAGGGACCTGACCTGGAACAGCTCGTTTAGGATATAAAACCAGTGGTAATGGGATGACAACCCACAAATGGAATCGGGGGTGACTTCATGCCCACAGCAACAACATGGACAGGAACAACCAGTTCCTCCACACATTTGTGAGCTTCATGCCTAAACTAGCTGTAACCAAAGCTCTGTGCTCCATAACGCCAAAATTAGGGACCAGCACGGCCCAGGATCAATGTGCACCACTGGAGGCAGAGAGAGAAAAAAAGTATTCATGAAGGAGCTCTTGTGAGCTTGTTTTGGGGTCTCATCCCTGAGAACACCCACTCACCTTCTCTCATCTTCTGATCCAGCTCATCCAGTGTGGGCTCAATCAGCTCCCAGCCATCCGGGGGAGGCTTCCTGCTCCTCTTCACTTTTGGCATTGCCTCGGGAACTAGAGGGGCAAAAGGCCAAAGGAACTGCCAGCACTTCCTCAGAATCACTGGGAAAAACGAAAGGAAAACAGCTGTCAGATATATTTATCCTAAGGTTCTGTGCCCCCTTCCCATTTTCTACTGCAAGGATAAAAATGAGCTTTACGGAGCTCGTGAAAGAGGTGAAAGGTCCGTGACTGCTGCACGATAAGTCAGTTTTTCTCCTCAGCAAAGCACGGCAGCCACTCCTTCTCTGAGGTGACAACTCCGGTCAGATCCCGGTGATACAGAGACCGCCCGGCCCGGCCCCAACAGCCCCACAGCGGAACCCTGCGGCGTGAAGGGAGGCCGCAGGTCCTGGTTCTGATTCCTGTTCTGATTCTCATCCTGATCCCGATCCCGGTCCTGGTCCCCATCCTGGTCCCGCCCCTGATCCCTGTCTCTGTCCCGATCTCGGTCTTGGTCTTGGTCTTGGTCCCGGTCCCGGCCCCGCTCACCGCCCGCTCCCGTCGCGCCGCCGCCGCCGTCACCCGGGGGCCTCTCGCAGCCGCACCGCCCGTGGCCCCGCCCCCTGGGCTGCCCTGCACGCTGCCTGACCAAAACGCTGCCCCCCGCCCGCGGCGCCGCTCCGAGAGAGGAGAGGAACCCCCGGGGGGAACCGACCCCGCTCCCCGCCGCCCCCGCGGGACCACCGGGAGCACCGGGAGCGGCGGCGCTGAGGGCAGCCCAGCGGCGGGGGCCTGGCGTGGGGGCGGTTCCGGTTCCGGGCGCCGCTCGGGCCGGGGGGGCCGTGCCGCCATCGCCGCGATGCCGAAAGGTGGTGGGGGCCGGGCCGGGCCGAGGGTTCCCCCGCGGGGAACGGCGGCGGGGAGGGGAAACGGGGGACAGAGAGGAGGGGGCTGAGGGGGTGTGTGGGCCGCCCGGCCCCGGCGCGGGCAGGGCTCGTGTTCGCCCCCGGCTGTGAAGATGCCGCGGCGGGTCCGTTCTCCCCGCTCTCCACGGCCTTGCGGGAGCCTGCGGGGGTCCCTTTCCCCCTCAGCGGCGGCCCCGTGGCTGTGCTTGGGCTCTGGGGGGTCTCGGGTTCTCTTTCCCCCACCGGGCTCCGGGGGTGCCTCGCCCCCCGAGTGACGGCGCGTTCCCCCCGCCCTTCCCCGAGCCGGGGCCCGTTCTGTGCCCCGCTCCGTGGCAGCGCAGCAGCTCCGGGGGTATCCGGGCCGCCGTGGGGCCGGGCTGGGCTCCATGTGCTCCCTCTGGAACGGGAACCGCGGCCGGTTCCCCTGGGACGGGGCGTGGGGCTCGGGGAGCCCCGGGGAGGTGGGTGCAGCCGCACCGGGGGCCGGCGGCCCGGGGGAGCCGAGCGGGCGCGGGGGGCGGCCCGGCCCGGGGGGGGTTCAGGGGCTCCAAACGCGGCTCCTTTGATGTGGCTCCGGCAGCGCCGCGTTTTGGGTGTTCCGGAGCGGGCACCGACTTGCTCCTCGTGTGATTCAGGAGCGGGGATGAGGCACTGCCGGGCTGTCAGCGGGATCCACCCAGAACCTTCTCCACATGCACCATCTGCATAATTGGCTGTTGCAAACCCCGGTCACACACCAGCCCTCCTCATTCCTCTTCCCTGCAGTTTGCTGCGCTTTATTTCATCAGCATTTCCCAGCCTTTAGCACCAAACTGATTCCTTGCTTAGATTTTATTCAACCACTTCATTTTGGCTCCATTTGCCTAGTGACAGGGAGATGGGGCTGAGGCTTTTATGGTTTTTTATGAAGGCAAAGAACCGTGGTGGGTTATAACCCCATTTTTCATATTTAAATACCGTGTAACTTCAGGATTTCCTGCTCTTTATTTCATTGTAGAGATTTAAATGTTTGATTCAAACCTTTTGCTTTTTGGAACAAGAGAGGTCTTCATTTTCCCCCAAGTCAGTGGCAGTTACTGGATTGTTGGCAGAGAAGTAGATTTTGGCACTCGCTGTTGATATAAAAGGGAGGGGCATTAATAAGCTACTAATAAATTTTTTGCAGGATTATTTCCGATTAATTTCCTTTTTATCCCCCCTAATACTTTGATTTTAAAAAGAAGATATTCCATCAATATCATTCCATTCTCTTTCATCTGAACTTCTTAATTAAGCTGTTTAAAGATGAAGATGTGTGAATGTGGGCCTGCCTGTGCACCACTGGGCTTGGCTGCAGATGAAACCTGCAGGTGGTTCTATTTTAAAGAGATGGAAAAGAAGTGTTTTCCCTATTTTCAGATGGGGAAACTGAGGCATGGAGCTGGTCAGTGGCAGGTGTCAAACCAGCTCCCCATGTCTGATGTGAGGTTTGATCTCCCTGTGGGAGCAGAGCCCCATCCCTGCACTGTGCTGATCTCCCATGGGCTTCATTCTTCCATTTGCTTCTTTTTAGGCTTTTAATGCAAGGTAGTTTCTCTTTAGTTGCTTCTCTCCCCTTATCACCACTGTTTATTTGCAGTAATGAGCAGTTTGTGTTCCTTGGTCCTGAGCCCAGTGTGGAATTCTGGAGCAGCTGGATGAGGAGCCTGGCCCTGGCCAGGCTGGGAGCACAGTTTGGTTATTTGGAGCTTGGTATCCCACAGATGTCACTGTTGTTCCCTTTGGGGTGATGTCATGAGCTGGGCAGTGAGGTAATGTCTTCCCAGGAGCGTTCCTATGGCAGATCTTCCAGAGGGTGTCAGTGTTCCCACGTGGGATGGCTGGGAACAGGCAAACAGCAAACACCTGGCTGGCTGCAGCAAAGCTTAGGATTTGAGAGCCCATCAGCTTCCCTAGCTGAATCCAGGGAGGAGAATCTGCACTTCCCCATTTCTTTTGGAAAAATACCTCAGGGGTTTCTGTAAAGCTTCACAGTGGGGTTTTGGGACAGAACTAAGGCATTGTGAGAGTTTTGTCTGTGCTGAGCCAGGAGAATTGGTCAGAAAATGTTGGATCTCTGCAGCTCCCAGTGCCTCCCAGTCCAGCAGCACACAGTGAGAGGGCAGTGGCAGATCTCCCGTGGATCTCACACTGTGCCAAGGAGGGAGGGAATCACTGTAAGGTTCCCACTGTCCTGGGCAGATGAAGTGGGGAGGATGAGGGAGATCCAGTGTTTCCTGCTCCTTCCATGGGATTTCAGGACTCCTGCAGTAGCAGAGAGCTGCCTTGCCAGAGTTGTTTTCTTTTTGCCAGTCTCCCTCACTCAAGGCTGTAGATTGGCTCTATCCAACTTGCTTCCCAATTCTTTGGGCTGGAAGAACATAACAAGAGCAGTGGCTGGAAGGAAGCATTAATGGCTTCAGCAGTTCATTAATCAGCAGTATACTTGGGGCAGTGCCAGCCACAGTGACTCCCCTTCTTGGTTCCTGGAGCTTGTTTTTATTTTTCCTCATAAAGCAGTAAAACATGGAGGCTCCTTTTAGTTCTTCAGCTCCCATTGTAATTCCCAAAGCTTTTGTCCAATTAGCTTCCTATTTTCTCCTGGCACAGTGGGAGGGGTTAAGGAGCCAAGCTTGTTGGAATGTTGATTGTGACCACAGGAACACACTGTGATTCCTCCTGTGCAGGAAACTGGGATCTGCTGTGGGACTGAGTGTCCCTTGCCAGCCTGGGAAGGGAATTGGAGAGGCCACAAGCACAAGCAGGGAATGGTGATATCAATAATCCCAATTCTCTCTGCATCTCACCTAAAAATCTTGGAGCATTTCACCCAGTTCAATGCCGGGTTTTGTTGTTTAGGGTCTATCAGAGAAGCTGTTTTGTTTTATCTTATCTACACCTAAAATCCAGAGAGTGCTGCAGGAGGAACAGACCTTTCTGGAAGTTACCACTAAACCATTTGTTATTTTTATTATTTTGTGCAGGTAGAAAAGGAGGCCACAAAGGCCGAGCAAGGCAGTACACGAGTCCTGAGGAGATCGATGCCCAGCTCCAAGCAGAAAAGCAAAAGGCAAGGGTATGTGTTTGTTCCTTTGTGCATTTTCTGTCCTAATTCCTGCCTTATCCAGCCTGGTTATTCTCTGTTCAGGAGCAATGGCAGCTTAGCCAAGTGCTGCAGATCATTCCAGCTGTGATCACAGTATGGATCCCAAATATCTCCAGCTGGAGAGAATCCAGGGTGTCACCCAGTCTGATTCCTGAGGCCTGGGAGACCACCCAGGGCAGCACTTGAAGGTTAAAGGATGGAGGAGCTGGTTCCACAGCAGCTCTGGGGATCTTTTCTCCCCATATTTCATCATTCCAGTCTCCAGTGTCAGCTCATTTGTTCTGCAGCTTGACTTTAAAGAACAAGAGCCACATCTTGACATATTGAAATTACTGTATTTGCCTTCTTTCAATTGTAGATTTATGAACCAAACTCCTTTGACTTCTTCCTGTACACATGATTTTCGTGTTTGCCTCTGACTTGTAGGGAGAGATAACAGATTTTTCTGGTGTGGGGCCTCTTCTGGGTTTATTTCTGTGCCCCAGCACTGGACTGTAACAGCTCCCCCCACTTCCACCATGACCAGACTGCTGTCATAAAAGTCTTGGCTGCTTTTTGGGGCTCTTTCCCTCTTCCTTCCAAGCTTCTCACAGCTCTGGTGACACTCATAATATTTTTCTGTGACTGTCTGAAGGTGCTGCCTCAGCCCAAATACACAATTCCAGCTGAGGCTTCACTGACCACAGGAGGATAATTACACCCTATGTAGGAAATGCTGATGAATACCTCTGAGATGACTCTCTCAAGCAGTTCTGAGCCATAGCATTGAGTCCTTTTTAATGTTTTGCCCAACTGGAACTCGAGATGATTGCTTGGTTTGCTGCTTAGCCACATCTTCCAGCTTTGTGTTAGATTTCTTCTTCCAAAGTGTAACTCCTCTTGGTTAGTTTCTGATTCCACCTTCTTGGTTTTATGCCATATTTCCACATTCTGAAACCACTTATGAATCTCATCCTGTTTTCCAAAATAATTCCAACTCCTACTAGTGTGATGTCATTCACAAACTGTGTAAGTGTTCTCTGCTTCCATGTTTGTAATAAAAATACTGACTGGAAATGGAACAGAAAAGCAGGACCCACTTGAAATGTGTGTCTTGATTCACAGCAAACCAGAGAACTGCTCTTTGAGAATGATTTTTTTTTTTTTTTGTGATAACCCATATCACATAGTGATGATTACATCTAACACCGATTTATTAAGGAAAGCTTAAAAGAGCCCCCTACAATTAACAAAATTACTCCTCTGACTGTTCCTTGCTCATCCACTTTGTGGGTTGCTTGATGAGAGATGTTGGTAATGTGAAACAAGCTGTTCACACCTATGCTAGTTCTTCTTATGATTCAGAAATTAATTCCCAGGTTTCTGACTGGTGGAAGCTTAAAAGGCTGCAATTCTTTGGATAAGAATGTTCTGGTTGATGGTTGTCGCTTTTCTCCTTTAGGTGTTTTTATTTATGCAGATTCAGGATGGTTTCCAGCTCTAAGCTGCATCCACGTGGTTTCCAGTGTTTGAGGTTGTGTGCACTGGAAACCCAGGCCAAAATTCTTCTGGAGAGCTTTCATTTGGGGAAAGTAAAGTGCCAGATTTGTTTGGAGGTGATGCCGTTGCTGAGGAGGAGCTCTCATTTTGTGACACCAAGCCCCCTTGGTGGCACAAGGCCACATCAGGAGCACCAGTGCTCAGAGCTGTCTCTCATCCCTCCAAAATCTCATTGAAGAGCTGGATTTGGGATTTTTAGTGACATACATTTCCTCTAATTTCCTCTGATTTTGTAGGAAGAGGAGGAGCAAGAAGAAGGAGGTGAAGGAGCAACAGGGGACCCTAAAAAGGAGAAGAAATCTTTAGATTCGGATGAGAGTGATGAAGATGATGAGGATTATCAGGTACTGCATCCTCAGGGCACTTAATACACCTAATACTTGGGCTGGGGGGAAGATGCACACTCTGGATTCTGAGCAGAGCTACATAGAGTGCATTTTTTATAGAACTACTTATAGAAGCCAAAAAACGCTCACTTGTCAGCATTTTGCCCTCAGAATAAAAACTTGTGATTATTTACAAATGAAGTACAAAGGCAAGATTTTTAAAAAGGCTGAGGGTGCTTTGAGTCATAAATGGTTTTACTGGCTAGGAGTAAAATCTTGACTTGTGCTTTTGGGGAGCTCTGGTACAACCAGAGCTGGGTGTGAGAGCTCCTCAACCTCTGAGGTTCCTCCTCTTGTTCTTGACCTGCAGCAAAAGCGCAAAGGAGTGGAGGGGTTGATAGACATAGAGAACCCCAACCGTGTCATTCAGACAACCAAAAAAGTCACTCAGCTGGACCTGGATGGACCCAAGGAGCTCTCACGACGAGAGAGGTGAGTTCCCTGCTGCACCCCTGCAATTTCAGCCTTGCTTGATGCAGGGAGCTGTTTCCCCTGCTCTGTGTCAGTGTTTCAGGGAGGCTCTTAAAAGAGTGCTGCTGCCTAAAGCAGGCACTGAGCAACAGCAGACTGGGCTGGCTGTGCTTCAAAATGTGGTTCCTTAGAAACTTCACAGGAGTTGTCTGTCCTCTGGGAGCAGCTGTGGCTATCCTGGAGCCAGGCAGCCTGCCCTGATGCTCTGAGAGAAAGGGATTTAGGCCATTCCTTTCCTAAGGTTTTACACCAAAAGTCAGACCTAACTGAAACCCTGAAATCATACTGCCCTGAAAGAGATTTAGGCCATTCCTTTTCTGGTTTTATGCCAAAAATCAGAACAGAAGTCCATCAACCAGAGGTTGCCTTGGATCCACTTTAACCTTGCTGCAGAACGTGCACTGGTGACAGGTAGCAGTTTCCCATATTCCAGATATTGTGGTGAAATATTTATCTGGGCAGATGAATAACCTGAAAATCAAAGTCTGATCTTCTAGTTTCATTTAGCAATGGTGAGGTTTGGAAAGGAGGGTTTAATCTTTTTTATTTGGGATAGATTGCTTCAGCAGAAGGACACCTTTGAGAGTAAGGCTAGGAAAAAGATGTCACAGTTCTTGTGGTGTGGGGCTTGTTCATTTGACCTCCTTGTTTGTCTGTGTTCTTACTTAGCTGAAGCAAGGTAGAAGCAGTCCCTCACCTCACCCCTATTCAAACCCTGCAAATAGACAGAACCTCTCCTTGAAAAGTGGTGAAGGACCCTCAGTTTGGGGGTTTTTCCTGGTTGGAAAGCCCCACTCTGCCTGTTCCTGTGGGCTTGCCTGGATACTCTGGTGACTGGTGTGTTTTCTTTGGGCAGAGAGGAAATAGAGAAGCAAAAGGCTAAAGAAAGATACATGAAAATGCACCTAGCTGGGAAAACAGAGCAAGCCAAGGCAGACCTTGCCCGATTAGCCATCATTCGGAAGCAAAGGGAAGAAGCTGCCAGAAAGAAAGAAGAAGAAAGAAAAGGTTAGAGAATAATTAATCATATTCTCCTACCTCTCCATGCCATGGGCTGCAGTGCAAAGAGTCACACACCCCTCATCTGAGCCTGTGTGGTGTTGCTGAGTGTCATCAACTCCCCTCAGCAAAGCCAGGCTCAGCTGTTTCCCTCTCATAAAGTTCTTGCTTTATAAACAAGAACTTGGATGCCAGAGCAGGGAAAGAGAGGAGGGCATTGCCTTTGATACCCATCTTGTCCCCTGCCTCCCAGGCAATGCTGGCTCCAGTTTGGGGGCTTAGCAGGCTCCCTGTGCTGGGTGATTTATTTGCTCTGCATGTGGGGATCTGAAGTGCCCAGGGAGTTCACAGCACTCCTTCCCTTCCTGGCCTTTCCCTAGGAGGTATGAACAAAAAATCTGAACATGGCTCCTTGGTGGCTTCCACAGAGAAATTTGGTGATTTGTGGACACCTGGAGAGAGGCCAGGGATAGAAGGGAACATACAAGAGGAGCTGTGCCTCTTACCTCTGAGAAATTGGTGGGAAGGATGGGATTTTTTCCATTAGCCAACTGGCAGGATTCTGATCCCTGGGGCTGCCAATCCACCCCCAGTCCCTCATCTGCACCATGAAATGATGAAACTCTGTTGTTTTCCTCCCCAGCAAAAGACGAAGCGGCCATGGCAGGTAAAAGACTGCAGTCACTATCCCTTAACAAGTAAGCACAGGCCATGCAAGAGGAGGAAACACCAGGGAACTGTGCCTGGTCCTGCCGGGAGCTCTGCCGTGTCGCCTTCCATCGATGCCACGCAGGGTGTCCTGCAGCATTGACCTCACCTCCACCTCCAAGAGACACTGACGATGTGTTTGTCCTCATCCTGGCACAGATTTCCATTTGGGGTTAGGGGCAGCTGCTCTCTGCAGTGCAGAGCTGTGCTGGACAGCAATTTCCCTGTAACAGTTCAGAAACATGAATGTTTTTGCTGTTTTTAGGATCAAGAAGTCGTAGACGGTGGGAGGGGGGCAGGGTGGGAGGGAGCTGTGTGGGAGGGGAGGTGCTTCAAATACTAGATTGCAAGAAAATAGATTGTGGGGTCGTTATGGGGTGGGGCATGGGGTGGGGAACTGACTTGGTTTGAAATCCCAAAGGAAAATGTATCTGAGGAATCCAGTTGGCAAAGAGCCCATCAAATTTTGCTGCAGGGCGTTGCAGTATAAGCTGGGAGCCTGACTTCATGGACATCTGGAGTGCTGTTCCTTCCCAGATTCATCCCTCCTTTCTTGCAGCCAGTCTCCCCTTTTCCCTCCTCTTCATTTTCTTTTTCTCCTCCTTATTAGGGATAGTGCCAGTTTTTAACCACATCATCCTTTGTTTAAAGGAGAAAAGCAAACAACATTTATTGTGTCAGATTCAGATGGAAAATAAAAACCAAAAAGAAAAAAAAAAAAAGATCAAGTTTAAAAACCACCAAGAGAACTTGTATATTTGGCTGATTAAACTGTAAGTTATCAGAGCTGCTGTGGCCTGGTGTGTGTGTGTGGGGAGGGCAGAGCTGGGGGGAGGCACAGCTGGGGGCTGCTGGTTGTGGTGTGGAGTTTGGCTCTGGGTTCAGGAGCTCAGTCAGCACACACAGCCTGGAGGGAAAAAGCTTTTCCTGCTGATTCTGATGGATGTCTTGCACAATCTGTTTACCACAGTGGAGGAAACAATTACCCTCAGGCCACTGTCTGGCCTAGTCCCCGGTCAGAAGGGCAGTCACTGCACTGTCACCTCTCAGATGGCTCTGGAGGGGAGATGCCCCAGCCTGCCGTGCCCCTGGGGGGGCTGTTCAGGGACACCAGAACTTCCCAGACTCACTTCCCAAAGGCTGGAGGAGATCCAGCCCCACGGCCTGGAGCACTGGAAGGCACTGGGAGAGGGGTTGCAGCTGTGGGGATGAAGGGTGACAAATGGGATTTGTTCCATGTCACCCTGGCCATGCCTGGCTGCAGGGACTTGGGCACAAGGGTGTGACACAGGACTGTGCCCCCGGGGAATGTCACAGTGAGCTGCTGGCTCAAACCACAGCTCAGACCAAGCCACGATTTGGGATAGGAAATATCCTCAGGGAGCTGTGGAAGATGAGCAAGTGCTGCCAGGAGAGGTGCCTGTGCTGTCAGCTCCAAGAGGGAGGGACCGATGTGGGGACAGCCTGCCAGGGGACGTTTGGGTGATCCTTGGAGCACAGGGAGGTGGAGAGGGCAGGACAGGGGGAGTTTTTGGGCTGCTGCCTGGGAGGAAGGAGGGCAGGAGCCACGGGGGGAGAGGGTTGAGGTTTGTGAACACATGGAAAAGGGTGGAAAAATCTTCTCCAAGTAACACTTCCCACTAGCTGAGGGCTGGAGCAGAACTGGATTGTCACTGTCCCTCTGCCAGCCAGTGCTGCCTTCCCAGGCAATGGGAAGGCCCAGGATTAGTTGGGCAGCTCAAGGTCTCTGAGCTGGCTCCAGGTCTGGGAATTGCCCACCTGGTGGGACTTTACCAAGGAACTCAGAGAATGGGAAACCTGTGCTCCTGGCCACTTCCATCCTCTGCTCTCCCTTTTCCCTAACAAATCCTGTTTTGAAATGGTGCTGAAGCAGGGAAAGGAAAAGTGACATTCCCCTTATCCCCACAATTCCAATTTCCCCTCAGCACTGGTGGCAGAAAGGACATGACCACCCATGGTGAGATGTGGCACAGCGCTGTGATCTGCCCTGATCACACCTGTGTTTGTACTGAACTTGTTCTAAAAAGTGCAAAAAACACCCCCCCATTTTGATTTATCCAGGAAAATCCTTTATTTGCAATTTTTCCAAGCAATGTATGACCAGCATCGGGAAGGATGGTAACAAAAATAGTAAGAAAAATGGTTTTCTTTGTCTGGAAACAGCCACCAGGGCTGGCTGGCAGCGGGGACAGGCACTGGTGGCATCGTGGCTGGGTTGTGTGGCATGGGGTGAGGGTGGCAGAGGGCAGCAGGCAGAGCAGGGGCAGCTGGAAGCCGGGATGTCCTTCCCAGATGGCTCCTTCATTTGATCTTGAGATCCTTCAGCACCGACTCCAGGCTCTGAAATGAAACAGGAGCGTGTTCATCAGCTCCTTGCTTCCCAAAGAAACTGGAGGTGGTTGGGGAGCTGAAAGGAGGGAAGATGGTTCAATGCTGGGTCCTCCCAGCCTGACATCCCATGGGGATTCCTTACCTTGACATCCCAGATGCTCATGCCCCCGTCCATCCCCGTGGTACAGAACTGGGAGCACTTGTCCTTCCCGCCTGCCAGCACTGAGATCTGGCTGTGGGTGCAAAGAGGGAGCAGGAATCAGTGCTGAGCCCTTGGAGCTGCCTGGCTCCCCTGGGAGTGGGGCTGGACCCCTTCATCTGCCCCACCAGTGCAGGAAGGCACTGGGGATAGACAGAGATGCTTGGGGATGCTTCAGGACTGTGCCAGGTTTTGAGACCAGACTTCTCTATCCCCCCTTCCCATATGCAAGGATGCTCTGAGCACACCCAGGGATGTTTGGGAATACCCTGGGAAACTCAGGGATACCCAGGGCTGTCACAGCTCCTGGTGCTGGAGCCTCAGTCTCTCCCTCCCACTTCTAGGTATGCTCAGGGACATTATGGGGATATCCAAGGATTCCCCAGAGCTGTCCCAGCTCCTGGGCTGGACAGCAGCACACTCAGGGGATGCTCAGGGATCATCACCCCGAGGTGACCCCAAGCCTGTCCCTCCCCCCCCCAGCCCCCACCTGATGCTGTTCTTGTGCAGGGTGTCCAGGGTGGCGTTGGCCGTGTCCGAGCTCGCTTTCTTGTCCAGGTTCTGGAAGCGCTCACGGGCAGTGAGGCCACGCTGGGAGCTCTGCTTGGGGACATCCAACTTCCCCCCAAAGGTCAGGGTGCCCTGGCTCTCCTCGTAGGTGAACAGCATGGGGCAGCAGTCGTGGCCCTGGGGAACAAACCTGGCCTGCTCAGCACCTTCCAGGCAGCTCCAGCCACAGCAGCCAGCCCGTGTCCCCAGCACTCACCGCGGCCACCAGGCTGTTCTCGGTGATGAAGGTGACAGCGAGCAGGGGCAGGGTCTCAGTGCACAGAGAGGCAACACTGCCAGGTGAGAACAATGAGCTGAGCTTCAGCCTCAGTGCTGAGACTGGCACAGCTCCTCCAACCCTGGTGATCCGGGGATGTTCCAGGGGTGTCCCAGCTCTTGGGGCTGAGCCCTCCATGTCCCACACCCATGTACAGGGATACTCAGAGATGGGCAGAGATACTCAGAAATATTCTCAGGGATACCCAGGGCTGCTCCAGCTATCCCAGCTCCTGAGGCTGAACCCCTCTACCTCCCCCACCCAAGTACAGAGATGCTCAGGGGATACTCACAGATGCTCAGAGATGTCCAGGGATGTTCCAGGGATAACCCAGCCTCTGAGGCTGAACCCTTCCATCTCCCCCACCCACATGCAGGGACACTCTGGGATTGCTCTTGGCCCAACCCAAGCCAGATACCTCCATCCCTGTGTTAGTTTGGGGGTCAACCCCTGCTGCCATCCCCAGCACAGTCTCTCCCAGTCCCCCCGAGCCCCCCCTGTCCCCAGCCCTGCTTACGCCATCTTCTTGCCAGCATCAGCGAGGCACAGGGTGCTGTCATGGCTCACCCAGGCCACACGGGAGCCACTGGCTGAGAAGCAGATGCTGTGCACCCACCCACAGCTGCTGCTCGACTCGAACATCAGCTCCCCAAAGGGCATCTTGGAGCCCCAGGGGGTGGGGCTGGGCCTCTCCTCCACCTCCTTGATGTAGGCTGAGAAGATCCTGGGGGGGGAGATCCATGCCATGTGTCCCTGGATGCAGGACCTGTGCCACCTCCATTCCTGCCCCTTGCCTCAATTATGTGACTCAGTTTCCCTGGCAGAGCCTGTGGGGTGCCCCCCCACCTCCCATGGGTGCTGTATCCCTGGGATGGTGCCCAGACCTCCCTGCATCTCCCCTGTGCTCCACTCCCTGCTCCAAACAGCACCCAGGTGAAGCCTGCCCCCCCACCCATTCTTGGGGATCCCCCTTCCTAAGGTCCCCCAGTGACCCAACCCCTGCTCCTCACCTGCACTTGAAGTCACAGGAGCCAGCAGCCAGGAGGACGTTGTTGGGGTGCCAGTCGAGGCTGAGCACTGTGGAGCGGATGGGCTTCTTGATGTGCTTGCAAACCCACCTGTGTGGAGAGGGGGTGGCAGCAGAGAGGCAGCATCACCATCCCTAGAGCCCCCCTGGGATTTTAGGGAGCTGGCTGATGTTGGTCAGGGCTCCAAGTGCCCCAGGAGCTGCCCTGGGCCACAGTCCTGCAGCAGCAGCTTGGGCATGGGGAGTCCCTCTGTTTTCCCACCTGTCTGGACCTCCATCTCCTCCAGTCTTATTTCCCAATCCATCCATCCATCCATCCATCCATCCATCCATCCATCCATCCATCCATCCATCCATCCCCCTTCTTTTTCCCACCAGGGCCATGCCAGATCCTCACCAGTCGTTCTCCTGCTCGAAGTAGCAGATGGAGATGAGGCGGGAGCCGCTGCCCACAGCGAATTTGTTCTCCTTGGGGGACCACTTGACGCAGCGAGCGGCGCGGTTGATGCGCAGGATGACCAGCGTGGGCTTCCAGACGTTGCCCTTGAGGGTCCACACGTAGGCGTTGCGGTCGGTCCCACACGTCACCAGCCGGTTGCTCTCAGGGGCCCAGTCGATGCCTGGAAGGCAGAGGGGGATGATGGTGGCCCAGGGAGCCACAGGAATGGGAATGGGGAGGTGGCACTCGGGGCTGGGGGTTGGCTGAAGGTTGTTCTGGGTGGTGTCTGCTCCACGGTTCCTCTTTGCCCCACATCGTCCCTTCCCATCCCTCCTACCACAAAGCATTCCATGTCAACACATCCCAGCCCATCCCTTTCATCCATCCCACATCATCCCAATCCATCTGACCCCATTTCTCCCATCCATCCATATCTCTTCCCATCCCTCCCTCCTTCCCTCCATCTTATCCCTCTCCATCTCTTCCATCCCATCCCACCCCTGGTTGCCTTCAGCTGGACACAACCTGCCCCATTCTCCTCCACCCCTGCACAATCCCCATCCACTGGGTGCCCGTGCCACGGGCAGGGATAGGCCCACCCACCCTCCGTGTCCCTGTCCCCTCTCCCAGCCAGGACTCACCTGTCACCTGCCCGTTGTGCTCCTTCAGCTCGTGGACTTTGCTCCACTTGGCCCCATCCTTGCGGTAGATGTGAACCTCGTGGTTGTTGGGGCACAGGGCGATCTCTGGGGGTGACAGTGGCCAGGGCAAAGCCCCCGCTGGGTCACAACCGGCACCCACCCACCCTTACCTGGGCTCCAGGTCCCCACCAAGCCCCCCAGCCCTGGTCCTGCGCTGCCCTGACGCTGCAAATTGTCTCTACGGGAAGGGAGAACCCCGCACCCCTCAGCCCAGTGTCGTCCCTTGGGGCTGGTGGGATAAGACAGGACAGGATGGGATAGGATGGGATGGAACGGGACGGCTGCGGGGGCACAGCTCCCAAATCCAGCCCCATCCCGCCCCGCCTGCCCCGCGCAGCAGAGAAAGCCCTTTTTGTTCTCCCACATCCCCCAGGCCGCGGTCGGGAAATGCCATCGGCCGTGAATCACCCGGCTCTGCTCCGTGTCCGTCCCTCCCTGCCGCTGCTTCGGGGCCGGGCACTGCGCTGGCACCGCTGTGCCAGGCTCTGTCCCGGCAGTGGGACCGGGGGACACAGGGAATGTGGCTGTCCCAGCCCCCCGATCTGCTCCCCCAAACCCAGCCCCAGCCCAGCTCGGCCCGTCCCGGGGCATCGCTCCCAAGGGAATGTTCAGCCAGGATAGCCCGGGGATGTCCTTGGGAATTTCGGGGTGCCCCAGGGGTACTCACGGGTGCGGTCCTTGTTCCAGGCATGGCAGCTGATGGGCTCCAGCAGGAAGCTGTGGTAGGCCATGGCTCACAGGCTGGGGACAGGGACAGACCCCCAGGCTGTCAGGACACGCTGCTGCAGCCACAGGACAAGATCCCAGCTCCCAGCCCCACAGAATGATCCCTCCCACTTGGATCAGTCCTGTGTTGCAGCCCACAAAATCCTCTGCTACGGAGAGGATTTTCCTGAGGATTTCCAGGCTTAGAAACTGTCAATTTCCAGGAACTTCTAAACTTTGCTGGCTGGAACTTGCTGGGCAGGAGCTGGCTGGGCACACAGGGACCCTGGTGCCAGCAGCCCCATGTGCACCCCTGGGGTCCCACCACGGGCAGCACCTCCTCTCTCCACCCCAACAGGGCCAGGTCCACTCACTCCTTCCACACCTCTCATTCAGGAAGAGCCAAAAAGCCCCATGGAGGCACTTCCATCCCATCCCATCAGTGCTCAGCTCTCAGGACCAATTCCTTCTCCTGGCTGAACTCCCACCATTCCTGCTGGTCCCCATTTGTCATGGGTTGGAATGGTTTGCCCCAAAGGCCCCTCCAGGTGCAACGGGACTGGGAAGGGCTCGAGCAGCGTCACAGCCCCTTGCCCACCCTGCAGGGATGTAGGGAAACACCTCGCCAGGGCGTGGCAGACTGGGGAATTACTCACAGCCTGCTCTCGGCTATTTTGGGAACTCCCTGAACACGTCCCGTTTTCTTTGGCAGCTAAAAACGTTACAGGGGAAGGAAAAAAGTCTCTCTTAGCAAAGCTCCATCCCTGGGCGGGGGAAAATAAAAAAAAAGAGCTCCATCACCTGCCTTTTGCATGCGGAGAAATTCCAGTGCTGATGCAGGGCAGGAGCCCTGCTGTCACACAGCCCCTGGCCAAGGACATGGGCATGGATGAGGAGGCAGCTGCCCCATCCAGCCCCACCGATCCCCCTGGGATGCAGCACAGCGTGTCCCAAGGATGGTACAAAGCTGCTGCCACCACGAGCCTCTGCCTCGAGCCCTGGGGATGGAGCAGCACCACGAGGGATGGACAAAATCAGCAGCGACAGGGACACTGCTGTCGGCATTGCAAGAGAACAGGAGGGGAAAAATGTGTGGAAAAGGGATTTGGCTGAAACAGGCACTCAGCTGAAAGGGCTCCCTGGAGGAGGGATGGGAGGAAGAACACACCGAGGCTCTTTCTGGCTTCTACACTAAGAAAACAGCAATACTTTTTCTTTTTCCAGGTGGTATGGGAGCTCAGAGGCATAAATCTCCCTTCCTGGGGTCCTTGCTGCTCCCCTCGCTGAGTGCCATCATCCCGAAGGGATGAGCTCAGCTGCCGTGCCAGGGACAGAAACCTTTGCCAGACACGGGAAGGAGAGAGGGCTGCGAGGGCCTTGGCTGCTCTCTGAAGCGGGTGAGGTTTTATTTCCCCACAGCCCCTTTGCAGCCAGTTCCCCGCTGGCTGAGTCCTGCTCCCGCTCCGCAGCCCCTTCCCCAGCTGGGAAGAGCATCAGAGGAGCTGTGGTTACATCCCCCCAATCCCTCCCACAACCCAGGGTCTCTCGAGGGAGGAAAATGGGAATTTTCCGAAGGCCAGACAGGGCGGGATTGGGAGCTGGATCAGCTCCGTTATCTCCCCGGCCAGTCCAAGCAGTTCGGAAACATCCTCGGAGGAGATAACCAAGCCTTGGCAGAGCCGAGTGCCGGGGGCTCCTCCCAGTCCCGGGAGGAAGCCACACAGCAGAGGAGCTGGAGTTTGGGTTTTTACGAGCCTGGAGGGGTGGCGGGAGGAGGGTTTGCACCCAGTGAGGATCCTGCTGGGAGCTGCGAGCCCCGGAAACTCTCCCCTGGATTCCTGCACCACCAAGACCCCAATTCCGACCCCCGGGAGCTGCTCTGCTCCCTGCGGCAGCTGAAGGTGTCACCCCCCGTGCTCCTGCCAGCCAGGTTGGGGACACCCGTCCTCAGACCCCAGTGCTGGTGGAGGGTGCCCCATGAGCCAGCCTGGCCCTGAGGGGACACCCCCGTCCCACGGCAGACGAGGGTGGCTCTGACCCTCCTCTTCCTCGCCCCGAGCAAAGCGGGAAGCAGCTGATCCCGAGGAGGAGAGGACAAATTGCGACAGCTCTGCCTCTGCCGGCACCAACCCCGACGGGACCCCCACAGGGGGACTCTTTCCACACACACACACCCCCCGCCCCCAGAGCTGTCAGACCGCAGAAAAGAGAAAAAAAAAACAACCCTCAAACTTGCTGAAAAAGCCGGGGTAAAACCCCCAAACACCCGAAACGCAGCGACAGCGAAAGTCGCCGGGGGCGAGCGGCTGCCTGCACCCCCCTGCCCCAGCCCGGGAGTGCCCCCGAACCCTGGAGCAGGGTGTGAGCGTCAGCAGTGGTGACAGGGACAGCCCCAGGTCCTGGCAGGGTTGCAGAGCTGCCTGCCCGTCCTTACCTTGCCGGGCAGCGCGGGCTGGGCTCGGTTCCTGGACGGCGGGGCTCGTTCATGGACTCTGGGCAGTCGACACGAACGGAGCCCGGAGCGAGCGGCGGGAGCTGTGCCTGCCCCGCCGAGGCTGCCTGACTTCCCTTTTCCTCTCCGAGAAATGCAACCACTTCCTTACGTGGGCGTTGGGGGAGCGCAGAGCAGCTCAGCGGCCGCCCTGCCCCTGTGCCTGCGGGCCAGGCCGCTCCGGCACCGCCGCACGTGGACGGAACCCGGCCCCGGGATGCTCTCGGTGGGGCGTGGGCAACTCGCCCTGGGTGCTCCAGGGAAGGACAGAGCCAGGAGAACAGAAGGGAAGGATCCCCGCCGTCTCCCTGCCTCTGTTCACCCCCGGCCCCCGATGCGTTTTGGAGGGATGGGGACTCTCCGATGCCTGTGCTGGCCCCCACCAGGGAACAGCCGTGCCTGGAGCCCACGAGGGGCGAGACGCCCGTCGGCATCGCCTCCCACGGCCGGGGAGATCCGCAGGACCCCGCGGAGCCTGGATCCGGTCGCCCTCGGCAGCAGCTGCTGCTCGTTCCTGCATCCCACAGAGCCCAGTGGGACCCGGTCCCAGGCTGGCTGCGGGCACCGTGCCTGTATCCCCACGCACCAGACATCCAGATCTCTGGTTTTATCACCTCCTGCTTCAGAGCAAATAATTTTTATCCCATCCCCGCCTGGATGCACTCATCCCTTCCCCCTCTGAGTGATGTCGCAGCAGTGGGACAGCAGCACGCTGGGGTCCCGTGCAGCCAGGGCAGGATCTCTTCTCAGCTGCAGGATTTGGATACAATAACCTGGAATTTCAGGGATACAATAACCTGGAACTGGCTGAGCTGCAGAATCGATCCCCAAGGGAGGGGTCAGCTGTAGGAAAGGGGGGCACAGAGCAGGCAGCCCCTCGCTCCTCATCCTCATCCATAGCTGGGCTTCATTCCATGTGTGTTGCCATGAGCCCTGCAGAGATCCCGAGGTGTCTCCCAGGCAGAGATGGGATTGAACTGTGGGTCAGTTTTAACTTCTGCAGGAAGATTTGGGGTACATCACTAAGGGAAGGGAGGGGACAGTGTGACGCCTGTTCCTCGCCTGCCATGCCCTTTCCTCCTTGCTCCCATCTCCAGGCTGCTCCTGCTTGGGCCTGTGCTAACGAGTGCCATGAGCTGCCCCCACTGCTTGTGACCCCTGCTTGGGGCTCTCCAAGGCTCCATGGGGGGAAAATCTGGCACTGTGGAAGTCAGGGATGGAGGCTCTGCCCTGCTGGGCCTCTGCCATACCCAGTTCATGTTTGCCCAAACCCTTTATCTGCTTTCTCTTCTGTTTTTGAAGTGGAAAGATCCTCCTGCCCCCACAGCACGTCACATCCTCAAAAAGGTTGTAGAGGAACTGTCCCACTGCACAGACACTGGGGACACTTCTGGTGGGGTTTTCTCTGGGGTTGGGGCAGTGCAATGATGAGCAGCAGTGATTGTTTTTGGGGGGAGTTGCAGGCAGGCTCCAGTGAGTATTCCCTGCTCCCCAGCCCATCCATCCCAGCCATGCTACCCCCCTGATCCCCTGACTGCAAGAAATGAAACATTATTGTATGTTTAGAAGGGAAATTGCAAAGCCAAGCCTGACTGCCAGGGGAGAAGGTGGGAGACACAAGGAAAACAGAGAAAGATCCAGCTCTGTGATGGAGAACAGTGGCTGCCACTCAGAGCTCATCTTCCACCCTCCCCTTTCACCCCCACCCAGCTGAGAAACGAACAGGGTATGAAACAACTCAGGTTCCAGAGGAAGTGGTAAATTTAGTCATTGAGGTTTTTTTAAAGACACTTCTGCATTTTCTGCAGAAATGACCATTTTAAGTTTTGCAAAGCAATGCCATGAGCCAGCTAATCCCCTCGGAGCACAGCAGTGCAGCAGCACAGGGAGGAGGAGCTACACCCTGTGAATAAATTGTGTGCAAATCCCTCCATGAAGCTCCTGAGGCTGGAGCCGAACTGCAAAAGGTACCTGGGGACAAAGGATCAGAACAGAAGCCAGACCACGCTGACACCTCTGGCTGGAGCCTCATTTGCCCACCAGTCGTTATAAACACAGGATTTTACAGGTTGAGAGCTCAGCTCTAAAGGACACAGAACCCCAGAACCACTGAGGGAGGAAAAAAACCTCCAAGTTCATCAAGTCCAACCTGTGACCAATCCCCACCTTGCCAACCAGCTCAGAGCACTGAGTGCCATATCCAGCTGTTCCTTGAACACCTCCAGGGGTGGTGATTCCCCAGCCTTGAAGTTTCATGGACTTACAAAGTGATTTGCTTTTAATCTGTCTTTCCCAGACAAGGCTCAGCAGATTTTTGTCTCACCTTCCACACAGAGCTTTCCATCCTGTCCCCTGGGCACAGGGGAGCAGCCTTGGGACCAGTCCCAAAGGCAACTACAAATAATTCTGGTCACTCACCTTTGGAAAAATGTAACCCACTGAGCAGACAACAAAAAAAGACATTCAGGTTAATTTGCTGTTGTTATGAATTAAATTCAAGGCACACAGAATGAAGTAGGATAAAATCATTCATCCTCCAAAATCATCACCTCAAGGGAAGAATTCCCCTGGTAAGCTCATCTGAATCTTCACATCCAGATCATCAGAACTCCAGGTCTGTCAACTTTAGAACCTTTCAGTTAAGATGAACCTCTCCTATTTTAAGGCCATAAAGTATCAGTGCAGGGTTTTCCCCACTCTCTCTCCCAATTTCCTTAACAGCCCTTTTTTTAATCAATAAGCATCAAAACAAATAATCAGTTTTTCTCTTTTTTATTATTATTATTATTTCTAGCAGACAATTTACATAAAATTCCCCTTTTAAGTTAGTGATTCATAACTTCCTGCAATAAACTACTTAAGGAGCAGCTTTGGTAAAGAATGGAATGAAACAACCAACCAAAAAAAAAAAAAAGAACAATCACAGCTGATTTTGAAACCAACACAATTCACCAAATTTAGATTCAAAAGAAAATCTGCCAAGCTGTATTTTCTCAGTGTTTCCAAATATTTCACCTTCCTCCTCCTCCCTTTTCAGGTTTGTGCAGATGTGGGAGCTGCGTTCTGTCAAGCAGTTTGTTCTGCTAGATCACAGAAATCCATTTTCACATGATTCGTAGCCCTTGGATGGAGGACTCTAAAGTCTTGAAGGAGAGAGAAAACAAAATCATAATTACAATCTGCTGCTGTAGCTTGGGTTGAATAATTCAGTGTAAATGCTTAGAAAACCAAGTAAAAACTATGAATATTTGAAATTATACTGAGTCATAGAATCCCAGAATGGTTTGGGTTGGAAGAGACCTTAAAGATCATCTTGTTTCAGCCCCTGCCAGGCCAGGGACACCTTCCACTATCCCAAGCCCTGTCCAACCTGGCCTGGGACACTTCCAGGGATCCAGGGGCAGCCACAGATTCTCTGGGCACCCTGTGCCAGGGCCTCACCATTCTCACAGGAAAGAATTTCTCCTGTGGAGAAATTAGGAAGATTTCTTCCTAAAGCAAGATCCAGAGACCACAACAGTAATTCCTTTCAAACTCAGGCATCTACAGGCCAATGATACAGATTTGAAACTGCACTAAAGCAGCTTAGAGATCATCTCCACTTCTTGTTTGACTCCTGTCCCCACCAGAGCACTCAGGCCGCACAGAACAGAGACAATTTCTCCCTAAATCAGATCCCATATCCATTTTGGGAAGACCAACAGGGCCCTCTGTTGGCCAGGCCTGAGCAAAGCAAGCACGGATATTAATACATCCTTTTAGGATTTTCAAGATTGTATTTTCCTACTGTTAGAGACAACTTATTACTCCTTGAGGACAGGACCATGTTCTGCAACAGGACAATGAGCAGAGTCCCATGGGATGGAAGAAGGAAGAGGCAGGGGTTGTGCTGTACGAATTCTTCCAGCCCAGCTGTAGCTGAGGCTGGAGAGTGAAAGAATTAAGGGGATTCCTACAGGGACATTAAGTAATTCCATTAAAAAAATAAGTCTGTATTAGCACCATCTGCTTAACAAACTGCATCTGCATTTATGCAGATTCTTGGATCCATTTTTTTATGGACTTCACTAAAGGTTTTGGATTCTCCAGTCTGGATTTCCTGCTGCTACTACAACCTGGCTTGGGGCTGAGCCCCAGGAGTTGAGACTAGAGATAAAATAAAAAAACCCACCAGCCCAGCTAGTTGACATAAACATGGTAGTGAAAGCACATTTTTACCTTAAAATCCCAGATGGTCATTGCTCCATCGATGCCGGTGGTGCAGAATTTCCGACAATCCCGTTTGTCTATCTCATAAATAGACACTTGGCTGCAAACAGACAGTGAGAGCTCCAACACCCATTCCAGAGAGCCAGAAAACTGGGAAATTTGGGTTGAATTCTACTCCTACTCTTTCAGATGGAGACATGACTATAGTAGAGCCTACACTAGATTCTTGGTAGAATGCCTCAGAGAAATAAGCCAAGAAAAAGATGCTGAAAGTTCTTTAATGGTTTAGTGAGACTAAATGTTTTCCTTGAATAAAGAGAAATTGCTCAACATCCTCTGGGATCACATTTTTTTTTTTAATGTGAAGATATTTTACCCAATTAAATTGAATGAATCCTTTTGATTAACAGAATTGTGCAATGGTTTGGGGTGAAAGGGACCTTAAAGCTCACCCAGACCCACTCCCTGCTATAGGGAGGGACACTTTCCACTACCCCAGGTTGTTCCAACCTGACCTTGAAAGCTTCCAGGGATGGGGCAGCCACAGCTTCTCTGGGCAATCTGTGCCAGGGCCTCCTCACCCTCACAAGAGACGGATTTTTTGGCATGTTTAACCTAAATTTCCCCTCTTTCAGTCTGAAAACAATGATACATAATAGATAAATACACATGGCAGTAACATACTAAATAGGAAGCTGTGATGTGAACGTCAGGTAGACTTTGCTGACTGGATTTTGCACAGTGCCACCAGCCTCTTGGGAACTACCCACATATTTGATAAGATAAGCTGTGTCCAAGGTACACAACACATTAACCACGAACAAACAGCTGTAGCCATGTCAATGATTAACTTCACCAGCACATAAATCCCAGAAACAAAGAGTTGCTGGGGAAAGACTACAAGGAAAAAGAGACACCAGCTACAGCAAACCTGAGTGTTTGCAGAGCAGCCTGGGAAACCCACTGGGCATGGAGAACATTCCCTGGACTGCTCCTGGCAGCAGGACACTCACGTGATGCTGTTTTGGTGCAGTGTCTCCAGGGTGGTGTTACGATCTTCCGTGGTGGCTCTTTTATCCATGTTCCGGAAGCGCTCCATGGCGGAGATGTTGCGCTGGATGCTCTGTTTGGGAATGTCGAGTTTGGAAACGAAGCTCAGCAAGCCACGGTCGTCACAGTTGAAGAGCATGGGGCAGCAGTCGTGGCCCTGCAAGGAAAAACCCGTCAGGAAACACCACCTTAACATTCCCACCCTGCCCTTGGGAATGCCCAGCACTCCCAAGCACTGACACCAGGGCAGAGCTCGTTTATTATTATTATTATTATTATTATTACTAACTGTGCAAAATATGGGGTTTCCTCCCCCTCCAAAACACGACAAAGGAGGAAATAGCAGACACTTACAGCTGCCACCACGCTGTTCTCAGAGACAAAGGACACGCTCAGGAGTGGGAGGAACTCTGTTTTCAGCTGCGAAACCCTGAGCACAAGGACATTTGTTAGAGGGATTCACTGAAACCTCTCATTTTCGGCTCTAACAAAAAATAGGCACCGTTCCCACACAAGGATGGTTGGAAAAGTCAGGGTAGCTCGGCTGTCCTGTGGTGACAACAGAAGGTTGTAATTTGTAATGAAAAGTTACAGCCTAATGAAAGTGTGCTGGAAGATTTATAACAAAACTAAATATTCCAGGTGAAAGGCTAACGTTACCAAAATTGTGTGTAAAAAGGGCCAAGAGTTTAAAAGGAATAACCCCAAAAATGTCTGCATTGATGAAGATATTAATTTCATTTGAATATAAAAAATACTTGAAGTTTTGCTGCTTGACATCTTTGCAGAGGAAAAAAGCCTTGATGTTCATTTAATTTAACTTTTTTTAAAATTCAACTTCTTCAATTTAATGATAAATAAAGAGAATTTTTAAACACTTTATAATGATCATATTCCCTGCCAGGTACTTGTACAACAGCAGTGATCAGAACCACAATTCAAAATGAATTCCAGCAATGCCTGGCTGACCCCAGAGACTTCTGTTACCAAAACATATGAAGAATCTCATCCTTCCTGGCTGGAATGCCAAGGACACTGCAAAGTTATGCAGATCAAGAGGAGGAGCAGTAAGAGCAACTGTTAGTAAAATATTTTGGATTGCAAGATACAAGTTGAAACCTTGCATCAACATCATCTTAAGGACAGAGGTTGGAATGAATATTTAATGAACAACTTATTTTCCAGATCCTGGTTGGGGATGGGATCTTAGTTAAGGAGTAAACATGTTTCTGGATTCTCTTTGAATTGGGAATATTTTGTATTGCAAATAATGTTTTGGAAAAGGAAATATTGGTTCCCTGGTGACTCAGTGGAACATACCCTTTTTTCCCAAATGTCTCCTTTTTCCCCAAAAATAAATTTTGGGGAAGAATCTTTAAATTCTTTGTAAGAATCCACTGAAGGATTCTTACAAAGAAGTTAAACTATATAATCTAAAATTCACAGAAACAACCTTATTTATGGAGTATTTCTATTTACACAAGCCTCAAAGAGACTCCTGGAATCCACAGTAAAACAGGCAACAGAGGCGCCAGCTTGTGAGCCCAACATCCCACACAGAATCACGGAATCATTAAGGTTGGAAAAGACCTTTCAGGACCATCAGGCTCATGATACCAGCACGGGGGGGGATACTCACATCATGTTTTTGGAGGCATCAGCCACTGACACAGTGCTGTCATGGCTGACCCAGGCCAGGCGGTTGCCACTGGCGGAGAAGCTCACGCTGTGCACCCACCCTCCGCTGCCCGCGCCCCCGAATTCTGACATCAGCTGCCCAAAAGGCATCTTGGAGCCCCAGGGAGTGCTGGCTGGCTTTTCATCCACTTCCTTAATGTAAGCAGAGAACACCCTGCAAATAAAAAGATTTTGGTGTGAAAAAAGAGAGGACAAAGCTCCTGGGAGCATGGGATGCGTTTCATGTTGGAAGCGGGGAGATGTGTCCCGGTTCTCCCAAAATAAAATATTTTGGTGTCTGTAAACAAGCCTGGAAGCAGCAGCACGAAGGGTGCAAAGCACACAGGTTTGTCATAAAGGCTGTCCTTGTAGTCCTTTCCCTTTTTTCCAGAAGATGGCACAAAAATACACGTTGTCAGTGCATTTTTCCCTGTGCCAAGATTTCCCTTTCATCCTTTTGCGGTGCTAACAGCTCTCCTGAGTCGATCCTTCAGTTAGAGAAAACCCAGGAATGGCACTGTATAATTAGAAGCTAATACAAACACCTACAAAATTACCCACTTTTTAAGAACATTCCCATTTTAGCAGGATTTCAAAGAAAGAAATGTGATGTTCTAATGCCAGCAAAGGAGCTCTGAGCCACCTTCTTCCAGCTCATTATTGCAAAAATGCCTTGAAAACCTGAAATACTGCAATGTTTTTATAGGTTTTTTTTTCTCCCAGCACTAAAATTTTCAAGATATGTTTAAATAGAAAGCCTCCTCCTTTCATCAAATTCCTTCTGCATGATTCAGACATGCCACAATATGGTGTTCTTGACTGTTACCATGGAATTTAATGGGACGTCACAACCATAGGATTTGAGTCCATTGAACAGGAGGAGCAAGGCAGCTACACCATGCTACTACCAGAGGGAAAAAAAAATCAGTATAAATGAAAAGCTATGATCAAATTTTCATGGTTGCAGTCACACACAAACAGGAATTATTTTATAGTGAGTTTAAGGAAATGTAGCTCCCCCTTCCCTGTTTTTTATATCTTTTGTGTTTGTGGGGTAAGCACTTCCAAAGGTACCTAAATTCAGCTTATTTTAATAAAGCTTCTCATTTGGAATGAGAAGGGTTTAACTGAAGCTATATTAGGTACAGATTTTCAGGGAATTAAGTATGGATATATATTTGGCTCTATCAGTTTAAATATAATCTAACGATAATCCTTTAAAAAACCAAATTTTATAGAGCCACCTAAAAGGATGGTCTCTTAATGTATGGAAGTAGGACAAGATGTTAAAAGCAACAGCCTTTGACACAAGGCAGGAAAATCATACCTAAGTAGGGAAGACCTTGAATTTAACTGTTAAAAATATAAGAAGTCTTTACCCTTATTAAAGTCTCCCTGTCTTTTAAAACTAAAATCACCTCAGCTTAAGGTCCCATCCTTCAAAGAATGTTGGGAAATGACTTTCATTCCTTCAGCAAGAACATAAAATTATACTTATGTGGTGCTTGTAGCTATAGATATATATATTTCAGATAAATATAAAGTGAGCTCATTTATCTTGGCCAAGCACCAAAAACTCTGCTGAATATCCAGCAATTTGCAGCTCCTGCCCTCCATTCCTTCCCCAAAATGTTTCCCACTTAGCTGCTTATTACGTGGCAGTGGCTCTGGCAGATCTGTTTCCTCATTTCCATCAGAACAGGTGCACACTTCAGGTATCTTTACTTTTTTTAATATGGAACTGAAGGGAGAACTGGAATTCTGAAGATCTGTACTCATCTTTTATAAAGAGAATAGTTTTTTCACGGTTTTGGGGAAGAAACATCATCCTAGAATCCCAGAATGGTTTGGGTTGGACACACACACAAATTTCAAGTAACCTATGTCAAAGTCCTGAGATCCTTTATGAAACCAAATATTTAAAATTCTAAATGTGAAAAGTAGCTGCTTCTGTTTCACATCACCTGTTTTGTGACAGGAAGTGAATACATACAGTTTATCTAATTAAAACTGGAAATAAGGCATCAAAGGGGAGAGAAATCTCCCCTCTCTTTCCCAGCTTCCATTTAATATCTCTCCTTACATGAAAGGCTTTCAAAGGAGGGGGTTTAGATGCAAGGGTTTCATTCTGAAATAAGGAATGTAATAGTCAGTCCCACCTCCCCCTCCCACTCCTCCTTAGTCATTTTTAGTACACACTTTGAAGCTTTAAAATTGCCCTATTACATAAAGAATTTAAGAAAAGAAGCTTTCATTATCGTTCAAGGTACAAGTGATTAAGTCAATGTGGATTCAAGTCAGGCCCTGCAGACTCCCCTGCAGTGACCCCAATCACTCAGCACAGGGCAGTTTGCAGGGCCCATCCCTCACCCTGTAATTTCACAATCACTTGCAAAGTCTCCTTCATCCATCTCTCAGCCAATCTGAGTTTAACAGCCTTTTTTTTTATTTTTTAATGGTCTTCAAAAAAATCCCTTCTATCTCTTCTAAAATCTCTTCTGTGTTGAGTTGCAGGTGGATCAATTCCTTGACTCTGCTCCCCACAGGCAAAGGGGAGGGAACAAGGAACTCAGGGAACAAAAAGATGGGACAACACCTTTGGAAATGGCCAGCTCCTTTGAATTTTGGAACTGCATCATTAGGATATTGCTTTTTAAACTCTAACTAGCAGTGTTGGTGTTCTACAAAATGACACCTGCCAATCCAACTTCAGCCTAATGACCAGCTCTGAGCCTAAATGCTGTGTAATGCTAGAAGGAACCTGCCAATTCCCCAAATTCAGCTGTGTCCCTCAGCACATCCAGGCTGGCTGTCCAAAGTCAGGACACAACAGCAACAAAGCCAACGTTTCTCAAGCTGGATATTTTACTTTGGTACCAACAACAGCACACAATGAGCCACCTTTTATTTTAATAGCAAGTGCAACTACCTGATCAACATGCTCAAGCTACTGATCTGATCCAGTAACCCAAACTAGATAAATGCTTTAGTTTCTCACCTGCACTTGAAGTCACAGGATCCTGCAGCCAGCAGGACATTGTTGGGGTGCCAGTCCAGGCTGAGGACAGTGGAACGAATGGGCTTTTTAATGTGTTTGCTCACCCACCTAAAATGAAACCAAACCAAAATAGGACATAAAATTTATATGAATATATTTTACTTGATTCCCACAAATCCATGAAGCACTCCTCAAAAAGATCACTCTTTGTCAATGACTAAACACATCAGTTTTGGAAAAAACTTCATGTCCAAGTCTTTCACATTCTCTTGTGCAATCTGTGAACCTTATGCTTAGCTTAATTAAACTTTCAAATATTACGAACATACTTATTAAATATGTACCTCCTCAGCTAAGTCCTATTTCCAGTCAAACTATTTTTTATAATGCATCAGATGGAAGTCGTTGATGTGAATTTTGCACAGGAATTGCCAGGTCTCTTCCCCCAGTGAACACGAGGTCAGCTGTGACTGTGACACTGAGCTAAGCAGCACTGTTTTCATGGATCACCAAGTACAAGTCCTCCAGTCCTTCCAAGTTTTATAGTCACATCTCTTGCCTATTGACTTTTCTACCGTTTAAAAATACAATAACTATAAAACACAACAAGAAAATGGGGGGACTGCCAATGACCCAACCAGTGCATTCATCTCAATTATGTGCAGTGCAAAGTGGTCCTGCTGCTGAATGCATCAATAGTGGCCTAAATATGTCTCAGCAGATTTGGTTTATCTGAAGTATTTACAAACTTGTAATGAAATCTATTATTCACTTGATGGCCTTTGGGATGATGGTGCTTTTTCTTTGATTTTGCTTCCATCAGGCACAAATTCTAAGGCTCACAATTTACAAATTATATTTCTTTAGCATATGGAGTCTTGATTCTTTTGCAGACAAATGAGGCAGAGAAAAAATATTGATAAGTGAACAGGCTGGAAGGCATAAAAGTCCAAAACAATCTTCAAAATGTATTTTGCAGATTGTGTCATTGTTTTTCATCTCCACATGGCAGACTGCACACAGGACACCTGTGTGTTTTTGTGCCTGCTTATGCAACCCAAAATAAGAGATACTCCACACACTGATTTCAGCTACAGATGATACAGCTAATGTAGCTCCAACACATGCAGCTACAAAGGGAGAAGATCAGAAGCATTAAGCCTAGATGCTAAAATGAGAAAAATGTTAATGGTGCAAATATCTTTGTGATATTTCTATGTGAAATCTATAAACTGTGATACAAGTACATGACAAAATGCAGAACAGGTCGAGGAAAAGCTCAAACATCTTCTAACAGATCTGGAGATGTGACAGATTCAAACCTCTAATGACAAGAAACGACCCAAAATAAAGTACATGGAAGAAAGACTTGAGTGAAGATTTCTTCATTCATTCTGGCGTGAAGAGGGGGAAGGAAACATTTATCTTTTTTCAACCATATAGTTGTAGCAATGAAATCTTTACTCTGCAGAAATTCTTGCACTTTTAGAAAAGCAACATATGTTTATGGCAGTCAGGCAGAACACATCCACGCCAACTTGTACTGACTGAAAATAGGCAAAGTCAAAGGCCTTTAGATGCTACAGCAGAGTGAAGGAGAGAGAACCTTTTCCCCCAGATGCTGAAGTCCACAAAAAGAACTGATGAGGCCATCCCTCATCTCCTGAATATTTTAGGAATTCGTAAAACACTAACCCAGTTACCAGCACTAAAAAGCTTCAGCTTTCCCATGCAGACCTTAAAGCCACGAAAACAGCTCACCAGTCATTTTCAGACTCAAAGTAGCACACAGATATGAGTCGAGCTCCACTTCCCACAGCAAATTTGTTCTCCAAGGGAGACCACTTGACGAAGGTGGCGGCGCGGTTGATCCTGAGGATGACGAGGGTGGGTTTCCACACGCCGTCCTTCTGGCTCCACACGTAGGCGTTGCGGTCGGCGCCGCACGTCACGATGCGGTCGCTTTTGGGAGCCCAGTCAATACCTGCAAGTGAAGAGTTCACAAAAATTCGTTTTCCCCTCATGGTGTTTGCTTTATAATGTAAAACAGAGATCACCTCACAGCACTCTGTTACAGAATCCCAGAATGGTTTGGGGTGGAAAGGACTTTAGAGATCATCCAGTTCCAACTCTGTGCTAACTCCCATTCATTATCCCAGGCTGCTCCAAGCCCCATCCAACCTGGCCTTGGAGACTTCCAGGGACCCAGGGGCAGCCTCAGCTTTTCTAGGCAATCTAACCCAGGACCTCACCACCCTCACAAGGAAGAATTTTGCCAAATATCTAACCTAAACTTCCCCTCTTTCAGTCTGAAGCCATTCCTCCTTGCCCTGTCACTGCAGTTCCTGACCAACTGATCACTCAGGCAGTTATTAGTCTTATGTCATTCACCTTCATCTCATTCTCCAGGAGCTATTTCAAGCTGTTAGGGATACTTGTTTCTCCCTCTAGCTTTCACCAAAACTGCAGATCTCAAATTCCCAGATCCCAGGGATTTGCTGGCTGAGGAAGCTCCGAGGGCTGGCCAACAGGTGGAGCTCTGCAGACCGGCCAAGGCCTGTCCACCAGCACCCTCCAAACCTCGGACTTCTGCAAGATCCCCCTCAACAGCTGAAACTCAGCAATTCTAAAACTGCACAACCTCTAACAACATCTTGTGCTTGCTGCCAGACTGCAGCCATGATCTAAAGTTTAGATAACAGGGCTTTTTGGTTAGACACTATCAATCTTTATGTATTGACACAATCCTTACATTTTTTCCATGCCTATTTAAGCTGAGCCACAAGAAAAATTTACCAACAAAAAACCCCAAAAAACTAACTCAAAGAATAAAATAAAACCTTTGATAAGGCTGCCATTGCTTCTTTCCCCTCCTAGACAATGAAGGATGTTCCCAACTGGAAAGTGTTATGGGAATATTATTTTTCATCTTTTCTGTAGCAGCCTTTGGGACACAGTCCTCAACTCTCCATTATTACATTCAGTATTAAAAACATCTCTTAAGCTCACAGACTGAAAGTGGGATAAAAGCTGTGGAAAGAATTTGTACTAATGCTACCATATTATTCATATATTGTTTACTTCAAAATAGATTTATGCTTAAAATGTGAAGAGCTTGGTAGTCAGAAATTACAGTTACAGGAGCTCTAGCACTGCCTTTGAAAGAGGGGCCATCCTGCCTCTCTTTCCTTCTCCTGCCCATCACCTCCTCTCACCAGCCCTGGTGCTGTTCTGAATTATGCCAAGTTCAGATTTTTATCTTAGTAGAAAACTAAGCCAAGAGAATGAAGAAAGCTCTTCCTGTGAGTGAGTAGAGGCAGCTCACCACAAACCCGGGTCAGAGAAGGACCTTGTCCCCTGTGATCAGGAGCTGGAGTGGCAGCAGCAGACTCACTCCTGTCAGGGTTACAAGCAGTTTGATCAGTGGATCTCCTGTGTGTAACCACAGCTTAACTCCACTCTTTACAATCACCACAGCACTTTGTATTCCAAAGGTACACACCGTGCAGGAAAGCAGGGAGAGCTCTTTTCCCAAGTCATGAATATTTGGCTTCTAACACTTCCAGGTACAAGTAAAATGTCCTGTGGGGGACACAGCTCATTTGGAAATGCAGCTCAAGTGATTCTTCACAAAGAAGCAGGGACTGTTGTACTCTTGGACAGCAAGAATTGGAAAAATTGAATAAAGTTCCTACAAAATGCTTTTGGACAAATACTTCTGCCCATTAGTGAGCTGAGAACAGAATTTGCTGCTTTGGGCAAGTGCTTGTATAAATTATATTCATTTCCTTAGGAGAATAAAGCCCTTTTAAAAACATCACCATGGAAAAAAACCCCAGTAATATAAAAGACTGCCACAGGATAATCACATTTTTTAAAATAACACCTTGTGACTCAACGTGGCAGCTCTTCTTAATTTTCATTGTGGATGTACAGATACTCTGGGCCTGAAATAAATGTGCTCACTGATGGTCTAAGTCCAGGACTGACCACTTCAAATGTTTATACAGTCCCTAAAAAAGGGTATTTATTGTTGTTGGAAACCACAAAGCAATGCTACAGTCGTATACTTGATGAAATTTTAGTACTAGCACTTGAAAGGGAGCAGCATGCATCACTGTGACACAACCAGATTACTTCAGTAGACTGAGAATGTGTTCTCATTATGTCATTAGGGATGAAAAATAAGCCATAGATAAGAACAAATGGCTCAGTAACTCTACTGAAATGTCTGGAAATGAGATAGAGCTTTTCTTCCTAACATTCACTGCATGCAGTTCAGAAAAGTGCTGCAAGGCTCTCTCTGAGTGGGAATGCCAACCTATAAAAAGATCTATTTACTCAACACTTGCAGATTTCCTGCTCAGAATCTCAACTGAGGAAAACAGGAGGGGCTGGAAAACTTCATGTCTGGCTCAGCCCAAACTCACCTGTAATGTGTCCATTGTGTTCCTTCAGCTCATGAGCCTTCACCCACTGGTTCCCACTCTTCTTGTAGATGTGCACTTCATGGTTATTAGGGCTAATGGCAATCTCTTGAAAGAAAAATAAAACAATCCAATTGTACAGAAGGCTTTTTAATAGCAAATGCTATATTTGGAAAGACTTTTCCAATCTAAAACCTCTATTCACAAATTTGAGAGCATTACATAGGTTTTGTAAACAAAGGGCCAAAATCCCTGGAAAATCTCCAATAATTATGGACAGAGAATCATGGAATGGTTTGGGTTGGAGGCATCTTAAAGATCATCCAGTTCCAATCCCCTGCCATGAGCAGGGACACCTTCCACTATCCCAGGTTGCTCCAAGTCCCAGTGTCCAACCTGGCCTTGGGCACTTCCAGGGATCCAGGGGCCTCCCCAGCCTCACAGGGAAGAATTTCTTCCCAAAATCCCATCTAACCCTGCCCTCTGGCAGTCTGATATCTGTATCCATACCATGGTCATGAGAACTCTGCACAGGAAGACAACACATTTGGAACACAACAATCCACATTACATAGAAAACTTGGCCAAGAGGCAAAGCTTTGTGGAACTCCAGGAAGACTCAATTACCTTCTGTGCCAGAGTTCCAGCAACAGGTTTAGAAAAGCTCAGATTTGGAAGACACGTGTTTTTTGGATCACAAGTAGAACATTTAACAGGTGGAACTATTTATCTGATCACCCCTTCCCTAAATGTGACCAAGGACATCACAAGATCAAAAACTGACAGCAGAAAGAAATCAGCAATTGAAAAAAAAAAAAAAAAAAGAAATGAAAAATGGAAATGAATTTATTACTTACGAGTACGGTCTCTGTTCCAGGCATGGCAGGTGATTGGCTCCAGCAGGAACTGGTGCAGAGACATTCCGAGTTACACAGATTCCTAGGTTGTAAAAAGTGAAAAGGCTGAATGAAAGGTGTAAAACTGAAAACAAAACGCTTCAAAATGAGAGAATTAATAAAACAAAGTTAACCTTCAACATTTACCGAGCATCTTTCAGTGCAGTGTTTCAATTTATTTACAGATCACAACTTAATAAATGGAATTAATAAATATAAGGCTGCTCAAGAGCTGCCTGTGTCACACCCCCAGATATTTTCAGTAGATGATGGATTTTCATTGTTCTGCTCATGTTAGCCAATTGCAATTGCCCTAAAAGCCAGATACACTTGTTTCTTTGTGTATCATCATGGACAAGAGAGCAGGTCCTCAAGAAATCCAATAAACTTATTAATTTTATTATGGAAATAGAGTAATTAAAAAAATAAATATCTAGGACAAAGCTCAGTGAACTGATTCTAAAGCTTGACTTGTATCCAGGCTCACAGGCAGCACTGTAACAAAATATTTTTCTCTGGAAGCCAAACTGATGTGTAACTGTGATCTGCTGATATATTATTTCATAAAACCATTTATATGTATCCTAGGGAAAAAATTACTAAAATTAATAATTAACTAATTAGTAATTTCTTCAAATTAATTCTAGCATTGAACCGTTTGATAATCAGGCTTCTGCCCCATGAAACTCAAACACTAAACCAAGCAGAATCATTTTAGTTTGTGAGTATTTTGTTTAAAAAAGGCAAAATACCTACTTTTTAAACTTATGCCTGTTACAAGAGATAGTGCTGAAAATTTGCAATTTGGAGGCAAATCCATCTGCAGACCCAAGATTGTTTAAAATGTTTTTATTATATTATCTTCCATCCATTTATGCTGCCTTTGGTTAATACAAGACATGGAATAGTATATTTTTGAAATTAAAATATTTTAGACATCAAAATATTTTAAGTATGAAAATATAGTATTCTATGTGCTGTATTAACTAGAGCAGAATAAATGGATGGAAGGTAACACCATAAAAACTCAAGGTCACCTGTGATAATAAAAATGTGCACAGTTCAACACATCCAACCTGGATTTGTCAGTTCCTTTTGTATATTCCACTAATTTCCACAGCAATTTATCACTGCCTGATGGATCAAAGCATTTTTACCCCCACATATCCATATTAAAAGAACTATCTCCGTGATGTCATTCCAAGACATCCACACCCATTAGAGCCTGGAATTACAACATACCCAAGTATGGCCATGTTAGCAGAGGGTGGAGACTTCAGGACAAGGTAGGAATTTGGAAGCAAACAGGAAATGAATGGCAATCCAACAGAAACTTAGGAGTGAAAGAAGGATGAGTATGTTCTCACAGAGCCTCAGGAATTACTATCACACCATCAGTTTAACAAATACCTTGAAAGTGCTGAATCTTGGAGCAGAGGTGAGAGAGTATTTCATCAATGCAAGTAACTGGAGAGACCTTTTATTTTATTTAGTTTTTTGTTTAAGGAAATAGAGCACTGTTATTCTAAAAATATGCAAATTATGGGTGCATTTTTCAAATGTACTTGAAATACAATTTTTAACAATACGACCTTTTAGTCCAGCTCACAATTTTAACCAGCATGAATTTCACGGTTCTTATAATAATCACATTGTACCAACCAAATGCAGTACTAAATACACACAGTCCTAGGCAAAATAATTATTTTTTGTTAATGTGAAAATGTTGCCATAATCTGGGTTACCTCTGCCCTTGGACATGCATCATTTGAGATCCCACGTGTGAATATAAGCAAAACACAAGTGCAAAGTGCTTTTTCCAGGATCTTGCTTTAGCTCCTGCCAACATTCAGTAGCAGCACATTTCCATATACAGAAAAAGTTCAAGAGCTGTTCCACCAACAAGGAATGCTCAGCCTTTGCTACTCTTTCCGAAATAAAATGTAAAAATATCCAGTCTCCTCTCCCCAAGGAATGCAGCTATTTTGAAATACTTTCTAATACAACTGTAGTATTTTATTCAGAGATTGGCATTACATATAAAATATGGTCCCACCCTACCTCCTAGTTCAGCTATTTTTCCTTTGCTGTTCCCAATTCCAACCCAAAGTTGTATAGCCCATTCCTTCCCATTGATTGATTTACTTGAGCTCCATAACTGGCTACAAGTGACTTTTTTTTTGTTTAGTTACAAACCCATAGAACACAACAATGATGATAACCTCAAAAAGCAGTGCTATTTCTGTCTCCTGATAGGTACAGTGATATTTTCTTTGGGAAGACAAATTTTAAAGAAGTTTTCCAGTTCTATTTATTCCTTACTAATACACAGACAAAATCCAACTCATACTTCACTAGGGAAAATTGCTGCTGGCTTTATGATTTTGACAAATTAATAACCTCAGTGCCTTCCTGTCATCCAACCTCAGAATCTCACATGGGGAAGATACTGCTATGACTTTGTTACCAAGTACTTAATGCAGCTCTCCCTGAGATTTATTTCAAATGGAAAACAACTGACTTTGAGTTTCAATAAAGTATTTTAAAATAGAGAAAAAAGGGAAATATTGCACCTTTCCAGAGCAGTTGTTTCAGTACAAGGCCTGAAAGGATCGAGGTTGGGATGAACAGGACTCAGCTGCTGTCACCTCTCAGCGGGGTGAGAAATATGTGGTGAAAACCCATCCCTGGACAACCAGCCGGGACACGGACTCAGAAGTGAAGACTGAATGTGTGACAGCGAGAAAAGGATCTTTTTAATCCTTGCCTATTCTCGGAACACCTACACCACTTACAAACACCTGGAAGCGAAGCACCTGCGATGAAGGAAGGACAGCCTCCCACACTGTCACTGCCTCCCGAGTCACTCAGCGCAGATTTCCCAGGGGGGAGGCTCCCCTCGGGCACCTCCTGCCACAAAGCACCGTTAGCAGGAAAAATCCTCGGGATGGGCACGGATTGATGGACCGTGGGCTGCGGCCCTGCCAACACAGGGGCACGGCCGTGAGGGGCACAGCGGGGGAAATGGAGGTGTACAGCGGGGGAAATGGGGAGCAGCCCCACAACCACGCCTCTCCCGGCCCCTCAGGGCGAAGGAGCGAGAGGCGCCCATCGCCTCACCCTCAGCAGGGCGTCCCCAACCCCTCGGGGCAGCGATGCTGCGCTGCCTCCCCCCCGCCTTCCCCTCACACCGGCGGGCCCGCAGGCTCTCCCCCACCCACGCCGCCCATCGCTGCCGTGGCCGGGACTCACCTGAGGCGGCGGGGGCGGAGCGGGACTCGCGGACTCTGGGCAGTCAACGCGACTCCGCTCCGGCGGCGGCAGAGGCCGAGCGGGCCCGGCTCGGACACGAGCGGCAGGAAACGCGCACGGCGCCTGCGCCGCCGCCCGACCCACACAAAGGGCGGAGCTGCGCATGCGCGGCCCCTCAGGGCGGGGCGGCGCCGGCTGCGAGTGCGGGAGCTGAGGAGGTGAGGAAAGGCCTTTAAGGTCATAAAATCCCATTGTTAATGCACCCCCTGTGCCGCTCCGATCCCTCAGCTACATCGCCCGAGCGCCTTTTGAAGGCCTTCTGTGGTGAATCCACCACTTACCTGCAGCTGTTCCAATGTTTGACCACCCAAACAGTGAAAAAAATATTACAGCATCTGACCTGGCTCTCCAGTGCCTCAAGGCCGTTTCCTTCAGTCCTATCACTGCAGGCACGGTGGAAGAGGCTGGATCCCACTCAGATCTGCTGCTGTAGTCAGCCTGGAGAACAAAGGAAGAAAACTAGGGGAAAAGGAAAGTATTTCCACCTGCCCGGTTTTTTCTCTGAGGAGAAAGAAACAAAGGTGTGCTTATTGATTGTTCCTATAGATGATTCCCAAAATACAGGGGTGCCACAGTGCTGGACACGTACATGAGATTGGGGTCCCAAACAGTAACACTATAACCCGTCCTACAGAATACATCACAGAGAATTTGTACTGCAATGATATAATAGAGACAAAATGCCACAAAAATGAGAGCAAATAAATCCACACTGAGTCTCCTTGAGACAAACCAAACCCAGTTCCCTCAGCCATGGCTCATAAGGTTTCCTAGACCTTTCATGAGCCTTTTGCCCTCCTCTGGACAGACTCCAACACCTCAATGCCCTTTTTGAAATGAGAGACCCAAAACTGAGCACAGCACTCAAGGTGTGGCATCACCAGTGCTGGTACAGGGGGACGATCACTGCCCTGGTCCTGCTGGCCACAGTGTCCCTGCTGCAGGGAAATCTGTCACTGGAGGGGACAGGGCTGCTCTGGAGCCAGGCTGGGTGAGCTGGGAGTGTTCAGCCTGGAGAAGAGAAGATCCAGGGAGACCTTAGAGCCTCTTCCAGTGCATAAAGGGACTCCAGGAGAGCTGGAGAGGGACTTTGAACAAGGGATGGAGGGACAGGACAAGGGGGAATGGCTTCAAACTGGAAGAGGGCAAGGTTAGATGGGATATTGGGGAGAAATTCTTCCCTGTGAGGGTGGGGAGGCCCTGGTGCAGGCTTCCCAGAGAAGCTGTGGCATCCCTGGAAGTGTCCAAGGCCAGGTTGGACAGGGCTTGGAGCAACCTGGGATAGTGGAAGGTGTCCCTGCCATGGCAGAGGGATTGGAACTGTATGATCTTTATGATGCCTTCCAACCAAAACCATTCCATGATTCTATGATTGAGAGTTTGAATATCAAAATAAGTTCATGAGCAATAATTTACCCTACTCTTAATCCTGTCGGGGAATTGCCTCCTCTTTGGGGTCTCATGGTTTGTTTCCTTCATACTTGTGAGATTTTATACAACAATAAACAAAAGAGTCTGGGAGAATGGGGAGAGATAAGCGACTCCTTGATATACCGAGGAGAAATAGAGTAGTGAGTTTAATTTCAAGTCTGAGAGAAAATAAACAATTTATAAGCATCTCAAAGGAAAAAAAGAAGGTGAATGCTGGCCAGTATGGCTTTGTCAGGAATGAATTGAGCCAATCTAATTTCCTCTTCTGGCAGCATAACAAGGATTGCAGATAAGGGTGAAGCAATGTATGTCATATATCTTGATTTTTAGTAGAGTTTCTGACACTGGCTTGCAGGATATTCTAATAATAAACTGGGAAACCAGTCTAGATGATACTGCTCTAAAGGAGTTGCAAAACTGGTTGAGGGAAGGAGTTCTTATTATCAGTGCTTGTACAGGGAATTACCTGTGCATTACTCATCTGTGAGGCAATAATGCAATTACTGCATCTGAAGCTGAGATCAAGTTCAGAATAAGCACAGTGGCAGAACCAGGATTCAAAATGGGAACTCTGTGGTAAAAATGGGATGTGGTTGAGCAGCAGGTGCACTGCTGTTCACTTCAACACCATCAGCTGCAGATTTACACCACTGGGAATAGGGCAGGTGGCTGTGCTGCAGGGGGGGGTGGAGGGTCAAAAGCTGAAGAGGAACAAAAAATATCTTTTTGCAGATGAGGTAAACACCACACAGGCCCCATGTGGGTAAGAAAATTCAAGTAACACACGCAGAGGAATCCTGCTCTGCTGAGCTGCTTTAGAAGAGCATTAAAGTCCTGTGCACCAGAGAAAAGTGGATGATTTGGACAAAAGGGTGGCAATAATGATCAGGGTCTGTGAACACATAACTTTGGCTGAGCCTGTTGAGAGCACAGAAAACTGAGGGAAGATGTGCTTAGTCTTTGAATAGATGAAAGGCTGCTGCTCTGAGGAAAGGAACAATTTGTTCTCTGTGTCCACAGGGTAGGGTGAGAAGTCATAAGCTGAGATAACAACAAGGCAGATCTGGGTAAAAAATTGCCAGTGACTGCTTTGAAGTAGTGAAGCCTTGTGTTAGGAACTGATTTGACAGGATGTAGGGCTGCTCTGAGAAGTTTTTCAGAATGGATCCGAAATATTTGTCAGGATGGCAAAAGTGCAATACAAGGTCTTGTGTTCAGGAAGGAGGTGAGATGGCTTCTGTCAGTGGTCCTGTGGCTCTGTGCCTGTGTCATCAGTGCAGCCCTTACTGGTTTCACAACGAAACTGCCTCAACTGCAGGGATTAAAGACACACAACTAGGCCGAGTAGAGTTATGTAACAGCAACAAAATTACATTTTAAGTACGGTTTTATGTTTACAAAATGACTTTCACCAGATGGAGGGAGAGCATCTAAATGAGGAGCTCTGCAGAGATTTTAAGCATTAAAAGCTAAGACCCTGTCTCCAATGAAGCCTCCCCAAGAATTTTCCACCACTGCTTCTGCTGTAGTGCTGATACAATTGCACTGTGCTAATCCAGGAATGAGGACGATGTTTTGGAGATTAAAGCCTCACAGGCAAGGCTGAACTGATTTTAGTGAAAGTGGTTTTGATGCAATCTGACCTTAAGGTATATATGAAAAAAAGATTTAAGCTGGGACATCTTCATTCAGCTTCAGGGTAGCAGCTAGTCAAAAAGAGATCTTCTGGAAGCAGGCTGTTAGATACACAAACAGGTAATTGGGGATGGAAAGTCATGCTTTGAGTGCATTCTAGGTGTGCATTGCCACAGGAGCTGGTTTTGCCTCTCAGCTCATTTGAATTTGCTCTTTCTGTGCTCTCTATCCTCCTGCTGCAATGCCTTACATCTTGAGTTTGAGCAGAATACAATGTTCTGCTTTCTCACTCTGAAAAATACAAGTTTTTCCCCATACAATAAACCTTAATTAGACTATGAATAAAGGCTGTTGATGAGAGGAATTATTTGCATGACCTGGATCCTTGACTTGAAAAATCTTCAATCTGTTAGCACAGATCCTTCACATAGTGTTGGATGTGTTCCATCCTTCCAGATATACCAGGGATGTATTATTTGCAAGGTTTTGAGTCTAACACACAGATAATTCCTTTGTCTGCAGATTCTTTCACTTCTTCTGTCTTCTATTCTATTATTTTATTTTAAGAAAAGGTTTAGCCCTTACTGTGCATCCGTTTGGGGAGTAGAAGGATCCTGCTCCTTTTCCCTTTCTGTTTTGCCATTAGTGAAAACATCTGTACCATCCATTAGCTGTTCCAGGAGTACCTCTGTGCCCAAAGAGACTTGTGGAATATCTGTGTTCCCTTTTGCAGGGAACTGCATGAGTCAGCTGCTGTTGAGAACACACCTTTGTTTTCCTCATCTCCATCCCACACCCTTTTCTGCTCTAATAAATTCATGGCAGGTGGATTCAAACACTCAAGCTCCAGCTTCCCTGAGCCACTGGCACAGAGGAAGAGAATTGAAGCCTTGGATAACCTCCCCAGGAAACAAAGCCTGAGACACAGTGCGTGGTGTGCAGTTTGTTCAGAGCCAATGCAGCCATCTCATCTCTCTCCCCCCACATCTTCCACTTTGTGTATAGACTTCCTTTAATTGGCCAGGCTCTGTTCCTGTACCAGAAATTGTTTGATTTAGCAAGAGAGATCTTTGCACTGGGAGAGGTTGACCTGGAATATGTCTGATATTTGTGCACAGTGACATCAAGGTGAGGAGAATGTGCATGACCCTGAAGAGTGGTAGTTAATAAGTATTTTATAAACTGTGTGTTCATGTCTGTGCACACATCAGAGACTATGCTTGAGAGCAGGAAGTGGCTGCAGAGAAGGCAGAGGAGAGCAATCCTTTGTGGAGAGTGATGCACACATTCCAGGGACTGTCTCACATGGTGCATCCAAGTCTACAAAGGCCCAATGTCTAGGGATGCTGTCAGTATGAATGGAATGTGTGCTTCCTGCAGAGCGTGTCTGGAGAGGGAAAGTGTCCCTGGTGTGCACCAGGTGCCATTGTGTGATCACAGAACACATCAAGCTGGAAGGGACCTGTAAGAATCATCCCATCAAACTCCCAAGTGATAAAACAGTGAGCTACAGCCTCCTCATTTACAGTTTATTCTGCATCTATCCCATCTGGTTGGTTTTACAGCCATTTTTTTGTGGAAGACCAACTCCTTTAGAGACCTCTTGTTGTTGTGCAGAGTTTTCAGTCTGCACACAGTGTTTCTCTTTGGTGTCTTGCTGTTTCCAGCTCCTTCATCTGAAGAGGAGGAGAAGCACAATTGATGTGCCATTTTGAGGGTCAGAAACAGGACAATGGTGCCTACCCCAGGAATTTGAAGTTATTTGTGGTCTAGAGTTTTGTTGCAGCTGAAAAATTAAAGTCATGCTGCTGATGACAGCACACCTTCCAATTTCTCCTTTGTGGGTGTAGATCAGCTGCTGAGACCAGTGGCTTGTTACTGCTGCATTCAGGCACCATAAAGATTCTGATGGATGAGTTCTGCATGGGGTGCAAAGTGCTGAAATTCCCTTGTGCTCCAGTGAGTTCAGAGTATCCCACATGCAGCTTTTCTGCCTAGCCTGGATTTCCTTGAATTAGTGCATTCCCGTTGGGACATATAAGTTGTTAAATGAAAATGTTCCTTTTCAGGTATTTGTTCTGAATGTGGAAGCTCAGGTGCAGGAAAGAGTTTCATAGCTGCTATGTTCAAATAATCTTTCTAATATATTTGTGCATGTTTTTCTTACCCTGGAGTTTTATAATGGTGGTTTTTTTCCCCTCCTCTCGGGGCTAACCATTCTGCCTATTCCATCTTGACTTACAGGTCTTTTATTGCAATTTAATAGTTGTTCTTAATCTTTTCCAGGTGCACATAGTGATCCTGCTCTTGACACAGATCTTTTGCCACACAGGAAGCCTGTGAGGAAAGTATGAAACAGATTGAGAGCACAGCTATTTATACAGATCATGGAAAGCTAGGATATGTAGATTTGAAATGTGTGTTACTTTCTGAGAAATTTTGCCATATCTTTAATTTTATTGTGTATCACAGGCTGCCTTTCTGAAGGCTGGATCCAGAGTTCACTGAACTCATTGGAGTAATCCCTGGCATTTTGGATGACTCTAGATCATACCATAAACCAGGTGGTGGGGTGCTTGCTTTGAACCACTGGACTAGTCAAAGTTGTTATCCCCACCTGTTATTAAATCAGTAGTTTTGATTCTAATGACACTTCAGGCTTTTATTTCCACTCTCCAGAGAAAAGAAGGTGGCTGAGCGTGTGCTGTAGGTGGAGGGTGAAGACATTGTCTGAGCATGCAGTAGCAGAAAGCACAAAGGTGGCAGAAGGCTCAGTGTCAGTCTGGGAGGAAATGCTGTGCATTAAATCCCCAGCTAGCTGTGATATTTGGGAAGTGCCAGTTGTCAGCACAGTGCCAAAGGAGCAATCTGCTCAGTGCTGGCAGCTCTGCTCCCCTCTGCCAATTCCAAATGCCACTGACTCGCTGGAGAGGGAACCCAGCCTACTCTTTGTTGGAGGGCTGATAGGTGTGAGGAGTGGAGTTGTGTAATAAGTGAAAGAAAGGACAAATCAAGAGGAAATGGAGGAATTCCTCAGGGTGCCATCTGTGATGCAGATTACCAGGGAGGCAGAGTGAAAGTGAATTTCTTCTTTTGTGGATTAATTCTGCCAGGCTGCAATCAGTGAGCTAACATGCATGCTGCCTTTCAGGATCATAAAAAACAGTGCAAGTGCTGACATCTATTATTAACACTGCTTTCAAATCAGCACTGGAGAGAAATAATGGAATGTATACCTGAAAGTTTCCAGCTACCACCATAAAGGGCAGAAAGGTGGGGAGGTGACTTACATCAGCCACAGCTTTCTTTGCTCCCTCATCACCTCCTCAGTGCTTGCTGATGATTTCCTCGTGCTCGTTAGCAATGTGTTGAAGGTCAGGCCCCAGCTTTCAGTTAATAGTAAACAAAATGATTTTAGAGGGCAGAAAGAAGTCTTAGAGACCCAAAACATCATCCTTATCTGCTCCTCTCTTCCATTCAGCTGCCAGAGATGATTTGTGACTGATGCAATGATACACCTCTGAGGCAGAAACAGACCCTGTTGTTTACCAAGGCCTGAAATCCGCATCCATTTTTCTGAATTTCTGTTGGATTTGAGTTTATATACCAATATTATTTATTTCAAAGCTCTGCTACAGTAGCAGCAGCTGGCTTTAGACCTGACTGAAGCTGTATTTGATTGCTTTCTCAACAAACATAGTCTCTGCTCTCTCAGTTTATAGTATGGATGTGTCTTTTTATCTCATGGAAAATATGAACCCCACAGCTCATTTAGTGCTTACTGTTTACTGATATGAATCATTGGAGGACTGTTGTTGTTGCTGCTGTAAAAATAATAATAATAATAGTAATAAAAACATTCTATGGAAGGAGAGCTCCAAAGGCTTTAATAGAAAAATAGCATTCTAGTAACAAAGGCTGCTCTTCAGCAAAACAACATCATGTAAATGTGCCACAGTGTTCCAGAATGCTGCACAACTTCAGTGCTGTGTGGGTTTTATATAACAAATAAGTTTTAAACCCCCAATTTGGTATGGAGATTGCAGCTCACCTGCTTCAAATGTATCCTTTTATTATCGGTCAATTGGAGCAGAATGTATTGGTTGTATTTTTTATCCTATTCGAATAAAAGTCACATTTATGAGTCAGTTTTTATAACCAATGTCCCATAATTGCAGCTGAGAAGTGCTTCTTGGATTATCAGTCCTTTCCAGAAGTTACACTCTTCTCCTTGGAAATGTTATCATGGGTGGTCTTGATGGAAAAGCCCTGCAGACTCTAATGGTGAATGTTAAAGTGACTTCATAAATCTGTGCAGGAGCTGAAGTGGCAGGTATGTTATTTCATTCTGCAATCTGTAATGCAAGGAGGCTTCAAATTTCACTACAATGGATCTCACTGGGGGGCTACAGTCCATGGAAGAAATTCGAGCACCATGGAAACAACTGTAAAACTCTGCTTTCAATGGAGGCAGAATTTTATGCTGTCCATTTCAGGGTGGCTTTTCCCTCAGTAGTGTCTTAACTGTTCTACCAAATTTGTTAAAAGTCTCTTCATAAGCTTTACTAGGAGTAAAGCTTAGCCAAGATGGTGTTTTTGTGAAAATCCTGCTATGAGTGTAATATTTTTAAAAACTGAGCTATCTGTTATCAGACTGATAGAGTTATCAGACTTGCCTTATAGACCACTGATATTTATGCATTATTTGCCTAATCCTGCATTTCTTACCCAGGGTTAAGATTTAATGTTAAACCACACACACACATAAACTCTCTGATGAGATAGCTGTTGCACAAATAGTTTTATTTTCTCTGTTCTTGGACACTGAGTTCATCATGCCTTCTCCATGACCTCTGCTTGCTCCTAGAGTTTTCCAGAGTGCTCACTGCCCTCCAGGTCAGCCTGCACTTCTTCCAGCTCTCTCTGAGCTGGGCAGAGGCAGCGTTTACAGCTCCTGCAGCTCCTCATGCTGGGAGCATCCTCATCCCTTTGGATCCAAAGGTCCTGAAAGCAGGTGAAAGATTAATGTAAATAATGAAGGGAGAGGATGCTGAAAGTTGTAGGAGGTCTCTCTGCAAAGCTCTTTAAAGTGATGCCAGATTTTTTTTTTTTTTTGAAACAACAGAAGTTAAAACCAAACCCCATGAAAACTCCAGCTCTCTCAGCATCATGTTTGCCTCTTATTGTAGCCACACTTTAAGAGAATTTTTTCTGAATGATGCTGATGTAACTGAGCACAAGTTAGGTTTGAGTCTGTATATGTGTATAGATGTGTATAGGGAGATAGAATCTTTGTTGCTAGTCTTTAAGTTACTAGAATTGGATTTTTGGCAGCAGTTGTATCACTTTATTCCAACAAAGAGACAGCTTTTTACTAATTTGCTTACTTAGTTTATTTTAGCAATGAAGAGCTGAAGGAAGCTCTCTAGTTTTACATCTCTGTTAGTTTCCAGTCCATTTCTTGGCTATCCTATTCAAACAGCAATCACAACTTCTTTTAAACACAGAACTTTTTTGGTTTAATTACATATAAATAGTTCTTGGGTTTTCAGTTTGACAAAATCTGATAGTAATGCTTGTCTTGTGTAAGATTTGTTGAAACTACTGCAGATTGAAATTGGTTTGAGTGGGAGAACCAGGGCTTTTGAATGCACATTCTCAATGTTTTCAAGATTTCTCTCTAAACAAGAGCACATAATCTACTGCTTTTTTGCTTAAGCATAAAATTGAACTGGAGTTATTTTCCATCCAGGAGCTGCATTCAGCCTCTCCAGTTTACCTGGCCATTCTGTTGCAGTTTTTTTCAGGTCTGGACAAGCTCACTGTTGTTCCTGCTGGCACAATCCAGCTGCATTTCCATTCTGATCAGGTCAGTGTCCATAATTTCCAGGCAGAGATCTTCAGCACTCCCCTTCACTTCAGTCTCCAGACTCGCCTGCAGAGACTCAATTGCATGCTGGTGAGTGTTTCTGTGGACTCCAGTGAAGCATATGGTACAGCAGTCTGTTATCTTGAGTGTGATCCAGCCCTTGTATCAAATTATTGCCCACCAAGTCATAAAAATATAGTAACTTTTCAAATCTGTTAAAACTGAGATACCAGGACTTTGTACTGAGCCATTCACAAATACCTTCTTTTAAAGCAGGGCTGAAGAGATTTCAAGAGGTCATCCTAAAAATGTCCTACCTAAAATCTGGATAACCTCCTGCCTAACCAGTCCCACTTGATGTGAAACCAGACTGCATTTAACTTCCAATAACAGAGACTGTAACCTCAGACAATCTGGTCCAAGCAGTAATTTCCCTTAATGATTGTCAGACTTTCTTAATGTCTATCTTAAAACCTCCATGCTGCAGCCTTATTATGTACATAATGTAATTATGGCCTACGTGATTATACATACAAAATCCATCCAGTTAGAAATGCAAAATCCATCTGGTGGTATGTGGGCAGCAGGCACCAGGCTGCCAGGAATTTCTCACATCTGCAGCATTGATACCTCCAAGGAAGACTCTGCTTCCTCCAGTGCCACCTGCAGTTTGTCCTTCTCAATCTCCAGCCTCACCCTTTGCAGCTCCTGACTGTTCTTCCCTCCCTTCCTCAGCTGATTGATTAGATCCTTAATTTCCTCTAGGGAAGAAAACAGATATTTCATGTAATAGGTTTATTTCAGGACTATGAGCTTTACTGAGTGCACCAGACAAATCCTTTGACTGGAAATAGCATGAAATGGTTTCAGTCACTTTGTCACCTGCCCTTTTCTTTCATTGCTAAATATTATCCTGGATTTCTGAATGAGCCCTGCTAGCTGTGTGTGTTCACAGAGATGGAAGAATGAAGTGCACTAAATAAAGAGGGTTTTTCCCCAGTTTTTATGCAGCCTTCCCCTTTCCCCCTTTCAGATGGTTGCTTTCACAAAATGGGAACAGGACACCACATCATCCCCCTGCAGCAGAGAGGGGCTCTCTGCCAGCTGATGGAGGCTGGAGCAAAGGGTTGTGGGGAGAGCCCAGGAAATGCCATCACTGTTTTCTCTTGGACACAAGGACAGCAGATTGTAGCATCTTCTAAATGTTTGTGGTCTTCCAGCCTCCTGTAAGAGATCAATTTCTGTAATTTATACAAGTGTAAAAAAAAAAGGGGGTTTGGGGGTGAACTGGTTAAAGGGGATGTCATCTTCCCAGGGTAAAGCTGGCTGTTGTTAGCAGCCCCCCAAGTGAATTGCTCAGAATTAGAGGATGTTGGTAGTCAGAACTGGCACTGCAGCCTCTTTTATAGCACCAAATTAATGTCCACAGAATCTGAAAGCACTGCTAGCAATAAGGAAAGTGGAATTGGTGCTGGAAGACACCCTAAGAGATCATTCAGTAGAAATCAAGGAACTTATGATGTGCAGAATTCTTGTACATTAAACCAGTACTTAACCTTAATGGTCTTGTTCTCTTTCTTCATAAATTCCAGGTGCTCCAAGGATTCTTCATGATCAGCCTTAAAATCTACATTTTCAGTTGTGTACATTCCTTCTGTGAATTTACTTCAACCTGCAGCTCTTTGCCCTTTTTTTGCCATTCCTTTAGCATCTCTTACCAAAGGCTCTGTGCTTCTTGTCCAGAGCAATACAAGCAGAATTGGCCTGGAAAAATAAAGCCAAGCATTCACTGGACACAAGTTTTCTTCACACTTCACTTCTCTGCGTGTCCTGCCAGGCAGTCACAGTTAAATTGGCAGCCATTCTAAAGGCTGGCAGCTTTTCTCTTGGTCACTCTGAATGGATGATTAAAATGTTTATGAGGCTGTCTTTCCTCACCATTAGGAATTTAACAAGATCACCCAGTTCCCATCAGTGTGATAGTCATCCTAGCTCCTGTGGTTATAATGATGCTGCTGTGGAGCAAATGTTTTCCACTTCAGATGTTCCTTGTGCAGATGTGCTGTTGGTAATTGCCTGGGTTGATCAGTGTGACTTTTTCTATTTCAAAGCAGATTCAGTTACAAACAAGATGTTATTCAAGACTATTTTAGACTATTTAACTGCTTGTCATGAAGGAAAAGAATAAAGGTACATTTTTCTTTCCTAGGAGCTTTTAATCACAAATATTCTACATATCCTTATGATCCACACATGTGTTCAGATACCATGGTGACAAGCACACCACAGGAACCGTAGAATAAAGAACTGCTTCATTAAAGGAAGGGATGGGGAAACAGATTTTTTCAGCCCAGTAATGCAATGCTGTATGTGGGATTTTCGGCTCTTGGGATCTGTTCTAAAGCCAACTGCAGGCATTGGCAGGTACCCAAGGACTTCAGTGGATTTGGAGCAGCCTTTGTGCCTATTTTAAGTAACATTTTTATTCAAATATCCCACAGTTGCACTACTATTCATGCTCATGAGCAAGAGTAGAAATACTAATTTAATGAAGGAGCTGATGTTTAAACTGTGTTGTTTAGGTCTGCTTTGAGTTTGGTAGTTAATAACCAGTGGCCAACCCACCAGTACTGCAACACTGCAAAGTTCAAAGCAGGATATCATTATCCTTTAAAGGAAGATGAATACCTTGCCTTGCAGTAAAGGAGGGCTTTTGCTTTAGCTCTACTCTTGTTTCTGGAAGTCAGCTAATGAGCTTATGAGAAGCATGCTGTGTGCTCCCAGGAATTAGCTGTGGCTCTCATCTGGGTTTTCTCTTGATGTGAGAAGTCTTAACCTTGCTTCTCATGGCCATACAGATTGCTTGAAATTTAACAGAGAGACCTTAAGAAATAAGGGATTGGATCAAAGCTGACCTGAGTTAACAGAAAGACTCCCAGAGCCTCAGGGACCAGGACTTAGCTCTTGGTGGTCAGGCTGAGCACACTCCTGGATGGATTTCTGGTCTTCTCAAGTCAACAGTGGATTCCTCCACTTCATTCTGAAGCCTCTGCTTAGTTTTCTCCATGTTGGCAGCCCAGGCTTGAACCAATCCCATTGTCTCCTCTGCTTCCAGAGCCTCACAGCCAACTTTGTCCTGAAGGAAAGATAGCAGGAATATCCTGGTGAGTAGTTCATGGAGTTGAAGAATGGTGGAATCAGCAGCCCTCACCCACTGAACACCATCACTGTTTTCACCAGGGAGAAGATGGTAACTTGGCAGCAGCCTCAGAAAACAGATTGTCAAAATTTTGGTGTTTGCTTTATCCTTAGGAAATTACAGTGGCTTTTGTAGGGCTAATGGAAGAATAAAGCCCTGTTGAAATTAAAAAAGCCTACCCAAATTCAAGCCTTAATCAGAAAGGTTTGTTTTCTGTTGTCACTGTACCAATGTTATGTCTCAACAGTCTCTGTTATTGCAAGTATTATTTTCCTTCTCTTGGCTGGAGCCCTTTGCTTTCTCTCTTACCAAATTACATCCCAACAGATCACATCCATAAGCTGTGACTCAGCAGCCAAACTAAATAATGAGGCTGCCCTAAGCCCCAGACTCCCTGAAAGCTGAGTGCTCACTTGGTTTCTTCCAGATTTTGCTTCTATCAATGTCATCAATCCTCTATTTGCTCCTCCAGACTGTGACTTTAGTGTTGAGTTTAGAGAGCTGAACTGCAGTTCAGCTTTGCTTTTCTCCTCTTCCTCCAGCTGCTCTTTCATCAGGTCCAAATCCTGCTCAGTGTTGTCTGGGCTCCCACAGCAGAGTGCAGGACTCAAGGTAGCACAAGTTGCACTTGAACCACTCAGTTCTGGACCATCTAGAAACATCTCAGCCTTCAAAATATCTTCCTGTTCAGGAGCCAAGGTTTTTTTTTTTCTTTACCTGTTTTTTGCTATATTGCAGTGAATTGAATTGAGCTCATACAACTGAAAACAGAACTTGGCTTGTCACCATCAGTGTTTGCTGTCAAACAGTGTTTCAAAGAATTATGACAGTAAACCCATTTGGTGATTGTTCTGAACACAGAATCCTTGCCAGACTGGTGATATACAGGTGCAGCACTAGAATTACTCTTTGGAGATAAGCAGAAATTTCCAACACACAGGTGTCAGACAGGGAGATGAAATGTTGATGTATTTTGAGCCAGACTTTTGTGATCTCTGCAAATAAACTGCTGCACAATCCACTGAATGGACAGTGGATGGATAATCAGGCTCTCTGTGTTCTGCTCTGCTGCCAGCTCATGGCAGACTCCAATCTTATTTCCCTATCTATACAAGGCTCATGTTCCCCACAGCCCCTCCAAGATCAGCTGCTGACAAGCCCAGACATTAACTTGGATGAGAAAGTTCTCCTTTGTGAGGGTAAACACAACAGATTTGTTACTCTGAAGTGGACAAGGTTCAAAGGAGCAGGCAGTGCCATAACCCATGACAGCAGCAGCCTCTGCAGGCAGCTGGTGCTCCCCAGCACCTTGGGCTCCTCATCCAGCTGCCTCCTCAAGTCATCTGCATGCAAGGTGAGAGAAATCTTTAGTGGACAGTCTGGTTAGGCCTGCTCTGAGCTTCCTGGAGCTCTCAACTCAGCTGGCTGGTTTTGCAATAACTGAATAAAGAAGCAGGAGAGGAACTAATTCATTGTGACTGGAGTGAGAGAGAAGGATTGGGCAGATCTGCAAGAGGAGACAGGGCAGGGCTGCCAGAGCTGGATGAAATGTAGGGATAGAGAGGGATCCAAGGGAGGTAACATTGCACAAAGCTGTCAACGAGTTTACCTTGGAGCCTGATGGCTTTATTTCAGCTTGGCTCTCCTCCACTGCAGCCAGCTGGGCATTGGCCTCAGCCAGGTTATCTTCCAGCCGGTGAACATGAGCATGGGAGCTCAGCTGGAAGAGAGAGGTCAGTCATATGATGCTGAGTAAGGCTTCAGGGGCCAAGATATCCTCCCTCCCTGGCAAACTCAGTTTATTCCAGTTGGTAATTGCACTGGGATGACTGCAGTAGCCTGGGGGAGTGCAGAGTGTCTTAACCTTGTGAGGGAATGCCTGCTCCATCAGCCAGGATGGGCAGTGCTCAGCATCAGCTGCCAACAGCTGCTTCCTGACATCAGCAGCTCCCACTGGTGAGCTGGATCCTGCTTTGCACTCGTGGCTGCACCTGTGGCTGCATTGGTTTGGTGAGGAATTCCCCTGGACTTTTGTAGAGATTCCATTCTACCCATTTCTGCCTTCATGAGCTGTTTGTCCATCTCCAGCTTTGCTTTCACTCTGGAGCATCTCCATGAGCTCTGCTATCCCAGCCATGGCAGCTGTGTTCTTCCTGTGGCCCTGCCCAGCCTGAAGTGACCTTGCTGCTTTCTGTGCCACTGGACAAGCTCCTCTGCCTGTTTTCCCTCTTGCAAGGTGTCTGACAACATGGACCTATCTCCTGATATGGATGAGATTTAATCAGCTCACATTTCTAAAGTAAATTGAAACGGAAATGTTCCTTATTATTGATGCTATCAACTTTTATTAGTCATTAGAACATGTTCAGAGCATTCTATTCAAATATAGCCTCAGCTTCCAGGTCTTATTCCAGCTCTTCACTGTCTGGAGTGACTGGAGTACACATATGAGCACAGCAGTGTCTGTGAGCAGGAGATGTGAGAGAAATTTGTGGGAATATGGACAAGAATCTTAATTTCTTCACTCCTTTCTCTATATGTTTGTCAGCTCGACTGAATTTTATTTCCTGGGAGAGATCTGTGGCTGGGAATACTGAGCCAAGAAAGCAGGAATGCCTGGCCAGGTGTCTGAGCAGACAGCTGATGTTATCTGCAGCATGGTTGGCTTCCTGTATGATGTTGGAATTTGGCCTTCAGGAATCTAATCGAGCTGATTTGATTACTTGAGGGAAATAGAGGCTTGTTCATAGAAATAGCTGCAGTCTAGGTCTGTGTGTCATGTCTTTGTTGAAATGCTGAGTGGTTAATTAAATATTTGAATATTGAAATACTTGGATGAAATAAATATTTGAATTCAGAACGGTAACTGCACATCCTGTGAACTGTGGCCTCATTTCTTGTTTTATTTACCACCTTTCCTTCCAGAGTGAGAGGGACAGTGCCTTGGAGGGCAGTAGAGTCCATGGAAAGGTCCATCAGACATCTTTGCTGACTGCCTGAGGAGGATCCTGGAAGGCATCACCTTTCTCCTTGTCAGAGCAGCACAGCAGATCTGCAGTGAGCACACAGTTCCCCAGACTTTGCAGTGGAGTTTCCAGTGAGTGGATAGTACACAAGACAAGCTGGATTCAGAGCTGGCTGAACTGTTCAGTCACTGGAAACTAAAAGGCAAATGTTTCCAAGCCCAGGGGTTTCACAAGCTCATAGAGAAGTCAGAATCTGCTGTAGAAAAAACATCAGCGTCTGTCTGGGAAAAAATAAATACTAGATCTCAGCTGGTTCTGTTATTTAAGGGTTTAAAGAGTGATAGGCTCCAGACTCCGTTTTAACAGGGTAGGTTTAAAGGGCTGTGTTAATCTTTTATGCCAACTCAGTCTTATCAAAAAGTCAAAGCTGCACAAGCTGCCTGTTGTAGGGTAGCAAAGGTAGGATGTTACAGCAAATGAATTAAACCAAATTAGTGTTTCTGCTCTGTAGTGAACAGCTGAGATTTAGTGTCCTGTCTCCCTAGTGGGACTTGCAGAGCACTTAAGTCCCTTTTTCCTTTGTGGAAGCTCCTCTTACCCCATCATTAACTGGTCTGCACTGAAAGGATCAAGCAGACTGGGAAGCTGAACCTGTTTGCAGCTCTGAAGGACTAAAACACTTAATTTTTCTTCTGTCACTTAAGTGTCCTGGTGGCCTTGCTCTGAAGCACAAGGCTCTTGTACTCCTTGTGGAAAATTTGAATTAGCAAAGCTTGCAGTATGCATTAAGGATTGTACACATTGCCTTTGCTACTTAGCTCATTAACTAGGTAAATTAGTGGTTTGGATAATATAGAGTTGGATATTTGTATTCCAGGAAGTTAATTTCTAAGGGGAGGTTTCTCAGAGCAGTGCTGGCAGACCCATCACTGAAGTAGTCAATAGTGACACTAAAATAAAGTTCTAATTTGTGATAATATTTTGCAATTCTAAAACAGTTTTTATCTGAGGATCAGAAGGCCTTACATAAACATGAATCATTTAAGCCTCATAACTTCCCAGTGATTATACACATTTTATATGTGGGTGAGCATGGAAGATGAATTACAAATATCAGACAATGAGTCAGAGAAAGACTTAGGAAACAAAATCTTGTATTTCTGATTCTGCCTGAATTACTGAACTGTATTTATGCTTGTCATTGGGTTAATGCTGAAGAGATCTGGGATGACTGTGGATTTTCCCAGTGAATTTTTGGTCAAGGGACTTTTCAGCTGTAGCTGATGCTGTCAGAGCTGTGACGTAGCACAACTGCACCCAGTAAGATTTTGTACCCTGGGAAATTCCAACTGACACATTAAACCATGACAATTCCTTAGAACATCTTCCAAGTTTCACTCATTTCATCTCGTTGAGGTTGGCAGTTGTCATTTTGAGGTCATGCTCTGCTTTAGGATGAGCCTTTTTCATCTTGTGTGGATTTTCTTCTTCAGAGTTGTCCTTCAGCTAGTTGAAAAATGGGGAATAAGTATGAAAAAAGACATTGTAACAAGGATAAAATCATAGGATCATGGAATGATTGGGTTGGAAGGGACTTAAAGACCATCTCATTCCAGCTCCCTGCCATGGGCAGGGACACCTTCCACTATCCCAGGTTGCTCCAAGCCTTGTCCAAGCTGTCCCTGAACATTCCAGGGATGGGGCAGCCATAGCAAACATAGAGATTATGTTTATCAGAAGGGCCCAACATGTAGAAACCAGAGCAAAGAGGGTCATCTCAAATAGAGACTGTGGCAACTGCACCTCACCTCAGGTATTTGAGTGCAGGTTGGCTGCTGTTCTTGGGCAGGTGGTTCACCCTGTTATCCTCACCTTGTCCTCCTCACCTTGCAGTTTTCCAAGAAGGGACAGGCCAAGACTTGTGCACAGAGTTGAGTGAGAAGCTAAACCCTGTCCTGGCAACAGACTGAAAACCCAAAGAATTCATCTGAGGTGCTTCTGGAGAGCAGCCTGAGCTCTGTGTGTGGTTTCCAGTGGTCCTATGGGAGCTCAGTCCAGCAGTGACTCTTCCCAAAGCATCCTGCTTGCCCTCAGAATTCACACACTCTTTTGGGCATTGACACAAGTTGGCAACACTTCAGTGTGCTGCCATGAGTTAATACCTAGAAAAACACAGCCCCTTCCTGTTTGTGCAGCATGCTGGAGTCTCACAGCATTGAACAAAGTAGACAATGGGGGTTTTTTTCCCTTTCCCCAGACTAGAAGAATGAGAATGGGAGAGAATAAAGAAAAATGAAACGGTTATTTCTGCCTGGTGAACTCCCTCCAAAGCCCTCTTCTCCTTTTGGCATTTAGTGACTGAGTCATTCCGAGCAGAGAGATCTAAGTTTGAACCCTGTGGTCTAATGCCTGCAGACAGGAAAAGGTTTTTGTGGATCACACAAGCCGTTAGCAGCAGCAGGACAAAATGTCACTGGAAACTTGTGCTTCTTTAGATGGAATCTGAGATTCAGTTAATAAATTCTGAGGCATATGAGGCATCTGTGAGTTTAACATCCTGTGGAAGTTAACACTGACTTCAGAAGAAGCAGCAGACAGCCACATGGCTGCTCTGGTGCAGATTTAAAACTTCTCCAATTACATTAAATAAAAAACAATTCAGGTACAGGAGAGGGAGAAGTGTTCCCCAAGGCTGGATGGAAAGGAGTTACATGGCTGCAGAGGGAGGCATTTATAAGCAGAGGCCTACCAGTATTGTTATGTAAAAGTGGGTCTAATTAATAAAGAATGTCAAGGAAATACAATGTCTTTATGTAGAGAGATCCCTAAAATTCCTGTGAAATGACTATTGCTATCAGGTGGGAGGGTGAAGTGAATAATTAAATCCATCCCAGGTTGTATGAGATGCTAGAAGACAATATAAGAAACTGTGGGGGAGATGAGTTGAGTAAATCTGAGCATCCCAAAAGGTGCTCTGAGTGGAAGAGCTGTAATGGTTGGCTGGGTTCATTTCCCTGAAGAATAAGGCAGAAAAAACCTCTTGTTATTCATCATACCCACTTCTTGTTTTTAGCCAGGGTACTCTCCAGCCCTTCCAAGTGCCATTTCAAATGGCTGAGCTAATCCTCCAGTGCCCACTTGCTGGCCCTCCTGTCAGCTCCTTCACATCCAGGAGCTGCCTCGGGAGGCCCATCCTTCATTTCATCGTTTGGGCCAGGCATTCCTCAGCATCCAACAAATTCCCTTGTTCCTTATGAAGGGGTGGGAATCCAGTGATCATCCTATGAAAGGCTGCTAATAAGATTCCTTTAACATGCCTGTGTTACAGCTGATCTCTGTGACTCAGGCCACAGCTTCTTAAGGTTAAGCATCAAAAAATCTATTTGTGCACACACAGGTTCCTAAAGAAGAGTTTGCACTTCAGTAAGATGCCATCCCAACTTTCTGTGGCTCATACTGAATATCAGTGGTGGACCAGGGACAGAACTTGGTTGAGACTTGTGACAGCAGCTCTTTTGTTTTAACCAGGAGGCTTTTCAGTCTCCTTTGTTATCTAAGGACTTTGAGTTACAGTCAAGCTGCCTGTGAAGCTCATGCATCAACCCCACGTGCTCTTTATTCATTCCATATTCTGAAAAGGAGCCTCTTCTGAGTCACCTGAGGGAGCTGATGCCCTGCCTCGATGAATCCTGAGCCTTTAACCATTCCTTATGGATAACAGCCTGAAGTTGGATGGGGAGGTCATCCTTCTCCTGGCTCAGGGTGGCTTGTCAGCTGCTCTGATCATTTGTGTTTTCTCTGAGCTCCTAAGTCTTTGACATGATTCTTTTCACCTCCCATTCCTTCAGTTACTTTTCCTTCTCCTGCAGGGCCACATTCAGCAGCAGCTTCACCAGGAATTAGGGAAAGCAAGCAATGAGATTCCCAAAACAATCAATTTCTATTATAATGCTTCCTGAAAGCCCTGAGGTGGTCATTTTATTATCAGATCCTAGAGGGTTTTGCATACCAGTGGGAGCCCTGGTGTTTCCTGAAATGCCTGTTTCGTGCAGAGTTTCATATCTCTGGTGTGAGTAATACAGCTCCTAGAAAAGGTTGTTATGGAGCACAGGAGCAGATCTGTGTGCCAGCACAGAAATCAGGACTGTATGCCAAATTCTGAACTGATATAAATGCAGAATGATTCTTATCATGATCTAGATTCACACCAGTCCAAATGGGACCAGAACCCTTTGAAAGCTTTTACTTTCTAAGGCTGTGGAGCTTCATTTGGCTCACACTGGAGCTGGGAAGGGATGTACCCAGATGAAAAGGCAGGTTTTGGTTCAACCATATGTGGAAAATTGGCTTTAAAATTTTTTGTTTCACTTAAACTTGTATATGTTGGTCAGCACTTTCTTTCCCCTCTTGCCAGAAACCCAACTGATTTGTCCATCTTGGGCCTAAGTGAAGAGACTCTGAGCTGGAAGTGCCCCTTTGTGATGGCTGTGTGTGGTTCTGCTTAAGAGAAGTGAACCAAACATCTTTGTTTCAACTTTTAAATTTTAATGAATAGTGAAATCTTGTATTCCCATATTCATATCCTCACCCCTCCTCCCTGTGCTGGTTTGAGAAGTGGGAAATCCAGGCCTTGAAGTTTGAAGACATTCTCTTTCCACTCCTTAGAGGCAGCAGGCAAAGACTCAGATTTCAGGATTTTCTCCATTTACTAACTTTTCTGGCATTGATTTGGAAAGAAATTATTCAGGCCCCTTGCCCTATCAATAATTAACAAGAAAGTCACTGCCTTTCTCAGTGTCTCCAAGTGAACATGGCTGTTACTTTTTCTCCCAGCTCTTATCTTTCCTGTCCAGACATCCCAAGGTTCTTATTGCCTGTAATTGCCACTGTTTAATTCTGCAGAACAGGACAACCTCAGTTTATTTTCCTCACCCTAATGTTTAATTTATCCCAGAAAAGCAGCTGCAGAAACTTGTGGCCATTCCTCTGAATTGCCAAGCCTGGGGCAAACAGAATATGTGGGGCTTAGAAACAACTGCAGGGGTAGAGGTTTTGTCCTTGATAAAACTAAAATACACCTTGTGCTGTCCTGTGACAGGAAATGCACTAAATGGTTTGAGTAATAATGAAAAATAATAGTAGTGATCTTGCAGCTGTTGGTTTTAAAGTAATACTGAGGCAGTGATCTCCATCCATAAGTTGAAATTTAAGGGTAGAGTAGTTTGGAGGAGTGATGACTATTGTGTAATTATTATAAATGTTGGGAAATGCAGATTTTAGGTTCTTGGAAAGAACAGAATGCTCCCTTCTGCGTGGCTGTTACAATAGCTACTTCATTATGTTATGACAAAAACATATGTGCAAAATTAATGATGCATGCTGCTAATATTAGATGACTACAACAATCTCTCTACATTTTACTTTCCAGTCTTAAATTGGATAAATGATCAGTTAGTAGGATTTTTGCCTGACTAAGGAATAGTAAAGAGCAAGTGAGATTTATCACATAGCTGAAGGTGCACTTCATTTGCATTTTATTAACTGAACTGTCTGATTAAAAGTCAGTTTCAAGAGCGTGTGTAAGAGAGAATGTTATATGCATGAGGAATTGGGTTGCTGTAGAAACTCAGACTCTGCAGCTCAATCTACACCAAAGGCATCCTGAGTCATAACTGCCATCAGTTTAGTCAGCCCAGTTTGGTTGGAGTAAATGACCAGATTTTATATCCAATTCTGCACTCCTTTTCCCCCGGGTCAGGAATGCTAAGCAGCAACTCTGGTGCCTTCTTATTGTCCACAAACCCTGCAGAGATCAAGCTGGGATTCAGGTTTTGGTATCTAACATGGAAAGAAGGTATAATGATAGAAGAACTCAGCAGCATTGCAGAATCCCCATCACTGCCTAAGATCTTCTCTGGGGTATCTTCCCAGCCCCACAGGCACTGAAATATTGCTGTAAGGAAGCCTGGGGATATTCCTACATGGGAAAGTTCTTGGAAGAAGCAGAAGCAATGGAAGCAGTCATTTCTAGCCACTCCTGTGATTTCCCATCAGGGACAGGATCCCTGCACAGGATGCAGACCTCTGACATCTGCAAGTGGAAGATGTGCATTCAGTAATGGTGTTGGAATTCAAACAACACGAGTAACTGCCTCTTCATAGCACATTTATTTGCTGTTCACTGCTTTCCGTTACTTGCCCTTCCACTTTCTTATATATGTCATAGGTGAAAACTCATGCTGCTCTTCCTCCTCTGCAACTCCCTGTTTCTGTGGTTATCCTGCAAAAAAAAAAAGCCAAAAAAACCCAACAAAAACAAAGGGTCCCAGGAGGCAATACAGCCCAATAAAAAATGGTGCCGATTTGTCTAGTTCCAGGTCGTGTATTTCCTAATTCTTTGTGCTTCTCTCACAAAATGAGAGGTTTATTAGACATCCTGTCTCTGGTCCTGGCACTTGGAATTGTCTCTCAGCCTGACAGTCCCTTGGGCACGAGGCAACCTGTGAAGGGATGACCCAAACTCTTTCATTGCTGAATGAGGATCTGCTCAGCCAGCCCCAGCTCGTGCAGGAGGCACTGTGTGCTTTGCCTGAGGATTGCTGCACCAGGCTCTTTGAATGCTTTTGGAGCAATGCAATGGGTGAAATACAGGGATCTGCTGTGCAAAGCAACTCTCAGTCCAGCTGCTTCTGGAATGAGATAAAGAAGAGTGGAGTGAAAGAACTAACAGGAGTTACCAAGGCTGAAGAGAGAAAACTTTCTGGTTTATAAAGTCATTTGTATTTCCCAGCTGGAATCATAGCCCCATATCAACTGGCATTAGCTTTGGATACACAGAAAAGTAACACAAACTTTCCCCTGTAATGTATTTCCCATTTTCATTTGTGACTTTCAAGGCAAAATACTAACAGGATTCTTTGGAGCTTTCCTGTCCTGTTTCTTGCACTCCTGAGAGTTACTGGAAGTGCTGTGAAAGAAACATCACATCCTCCGGGTGCTGGACTGCATCTCAAGAGTCAGTCTCCCCTTTTATGCTGCTTTATCAGCTTAGCAAAGCCCAAGATGGAATTCCACAAGCAGGGAGTAGGTGTAAGATGCAGCCCTGTCCATTTGATAGCTCAAAATCTGAAAAGCAGTTTCTCCATCTCTCCCATTCACCTCTCAACAGGGAAGTGCTGGGCTGAGCTGACGACAGTCCTGGTAGGCAGCGGGTTTTTCTGGTTGATCGAAACCTGACATTTGTCTGGGCAGCAGAAGGCCACTGAGCGCCAGGGGGAGATTATGTAGCCTGTCATTAATCCAGGGCTGCACTCACGCTTCCATCTGTGCAGGAATGTTTCTGGAGCAGTGCTCGTGGTGCCTTCCCGGAGCACACTGTCTGCCTCCCGTGCTGGAGGGGCAGAAATTTCAAGGTCACAGCAAGATTGTCTTTCAGCACAGAAGGACACAGGGGCAGACACAGGCTGTCACCAGGATGAAGGGAGTGTTACAGTAACAGGTTTTATCCTTTCCACAAAAGAGCAATGGGGAAGCACTGGGCACTAGAACCGGTGACATTTGTGTGCTGACACATCGAGCTGACAGAATTGATTCTACCCTAATTTTCACTCTACCTGCAGCCTCCTCTGCTTTAAGGAGCATCCAGGGCAGGACACACTGGATTTCTGAAGCAAATCCACCACTGCTTGGTGGGATCCTTCTTCTTCTGTTACCATCTTAAGATGCTGTGTCACACCTGGAAGGGAGCAGGGGAGGAAAGGCATGACCAGTTCAGATACAGCAAGAGAACAGCCTGGTAGTGCATGAGAAAGCAGATTTATGATTGGTAACCTGTGCAGAGAGAGGGAGAAATCCTGCCTGTGGGTACAGGGAAAGGAAATGAGTTAATGCTAGTGTGGGAATAGCATTAAAGCAATCCTTAGAGCCTCAGTCCTCACAGGGGGTCCTTTCCATGGAAAACCCATTTGCCCTGAATAAATGATTCTGCAGCATTGCCAAAGGAAAGCATGTTGTGGAGAGATTATATTTTTACCTTTTGGGCTCATACTTTGATGCACTGACAGAGAGGACAATGTGGCTTATAGGCTGCTATAACCAAGCACAATCAGAACATATTTTGGCACAGTCAAATGTCACCTTCAGAAACCTGCTTGGTAGCAAAGAAAGGAGATAGTTGCTGAGTGTAAAAAAGATAGACCAAAGGGCCTGTGATTCATGCTCTGATCATGTTTTGTCAGTGTGTCTGTGCAGTGGAGTATATGAATAACTGGTGGAGTTTGATAATATGCTTAAATACTGTTCCTGCTGCTAAGCATTAGCATGGCTGTGTGACAGCACAGCAGAGAGGCGAGGCACAGCCTCCAGGAAAGGCGAGACAGGCTGCAGTGAGCTGCAGGGCTCTGGCTCTTCAGCAACACGCAGGCAAGGGAAACAAAACTTGATTTAATCTTTGGTTGATGTGCCTTTGAGGTAGCTTTCCTACAGCTCTGTGTTACTAGAAACAAGCCATGAGTTTCTGGGGGTTTGTTCCTTTTCAGAATATAGTAAGGTTTATATTTTTAATCAAAGCCAGTGGCAACATGTTGGGGACTCATGGAACAGCCTTGCTGTTCTTTGTGCATTAAAATGCTCAACTATGGCATTACAGGTCAGACATTTGCATAATCAGTTTTCAACTAATTGACTGGAAAGGATTTCTGAGGTACACATTTCTGTATGGCAGAGCCACCTCTGCCTTTATGGCAACAGGCACACATTAATTTGGGACAAGCTGGTACTTTTCCCAGTGTCACTGTATGTGAAAAAAACATGGAAGTTTGGGGTGATCTATTCCTGCAGAGGGCTTGGGCTCATCTCTGACTTTGCCAAGAGCACGTTCCAGCTTACAGGGTTAGAGAAGGGGCATGGCAGAAACAGAACTGCTCTGCACTGGCTGTGCTGATGTTCCCCTTCTCCTCCCTTAGGCTTGAGGCCGTTGGGTGATTTGCCCCGGGGCTGTTAGAGTGGCAGCCTTTGATGGCCATCAGTGACCTGCTGGCCAAATCCTCCATTCTGGCACTATGATGCTGAGAGGATGCTCTTCCACTCCAGCTTGTTCCCAGCTTTTCCCCTGGGCCTGGTGGTGACCCCACTGGAACTCTCCAGACTGCAGCTGAGTGACTTGGTCAGCCACTGTTGGAGGAAAGGTGAACATGTTAATTTAAATAACAGGCAGGAAATCCCTCATTGTCCCCATTCCCTTGCTGCATACTCAGCAAAATACTTCCCAGCCCTGCTGGGAACAAACTAGGAAGGACAGAAGGGAAGCAGCTCTCAGCTCCATCCCTTCACACACACACTGTTCAGCAGGGCTGCCTGGCTGGAGCACAGCAAGAATACCTCAACAGGGTCCTGCTGCCCCTGGGCTCCTGTAAGCTCTGCAGGGTCTGTGCCTGTGCTCCACCATGGCTCCAAACTCACCAGCAAGGCAGGGCTGTTGGACAAAGCAGGATCAGGTCCTTAGCTGAGAGCTCTGCCATCTGCTAGACTCTGTGGCAGCTGTGGATGCCAGCTCTGACTCTCAATAGCACATCTGTTCATTAAAAAAAAAAACAAAAACAACGTGCTGTTTAAGGTCATTCTGTATTCCCCAGAAACAAGAGTCTGGTTTTAGCAGCTTTTCCAATCTCAGCGAGCTGGCTGAGCTCATAGCACACTGTCTTTGTCCTGGTTTGTGTTACCAAGCATGAGATCTCAACCCAGGTCCATGTTGTGCACCTCTGCCTGCTCCTCCTTGGCTTCTGGTTGAATTTCTCCACGACATCCCAAGTCAGAAGTCTCTTCTTCTGGACCAGAGCCCAGGACATCAAAGGACAGAAGAGACACAGACCCTCACAAGGGAATCCTTAGTCTGCACCATAAGCTGGAAGCCAGGCCATGGTGTCAAACACCTAAAATAATTTTCCATCCCACTGAGATTTGAGCAGCCAGGTCCCATCAGACCAGAAATGTGCTTTGCTCTCCCATCCTGCCCAGAGCAGGGAGAGTGCACAGCTCCAAACACACCAGAGAATCTTGCAGTGTGTTACTTGTGAGCCATGATTTGGGACTGTCTTTGTGGCCTATGAAAATCATATCTGCTTTGTACAAAAGGCTTGTTTGCAATGTATAAATCCTGGGAGCTGTAAAATACCAACAGCTGCTGGAAAGGGCACTGGAAGTTCAGCAGCTGGAGACTGTTTGATCTCTCTGTAGCTCAAGTCCTGCTTATAATAATAGTCTCAGAAGACAGCAGATATTTCCAATAAGCTCTGCTCAGCAACAGATACTCTTCAAAATGATATTAAAAAGGAAAATATGTGTCAAAACTAGACAAAGGGTCAAGTCTTCTCCTCACAAAAGCTGCTCCTTGAGATTACACATGTATGCGAAATGAGCAGGTTTTAACCTGTGGTCTCTGCCGCAGCTTTCAGATCTGTCAGTTTTCAGGCTTCAAACAAACCCTGTTACAGCTCGTCTGAAGTCCTGCAAACCCCGGCCACTGAATGTTAACCAGACACTCCTACATCACCCTCATTTGCCCTGGAGCAGATATTTTATCTTCAGGATTCAGCTCACAGACAATTGAACAAATCTTCAAGCTGTCCCAGCTGCACCTCAGTTGCTTATTTATCCTCAGGTTGAAGAAGCTGAATTTTATTCCTACAGGAAGCTCAGGCTGGGGGGGAGCATCCTGTTTGCTGTATTTCCACTTTCACTGATGTTTGTCCAGGATTCCAGTGAGAAGTGGCCTTTACCCATCATCTGTGGTTCTTTGCTGTGATCACACCTTGATGCACCCAGTGCTAAAAATCAGAATTGAGCATAAGCAGAAGTTTCTGCAGCAAGAGGCAGACCAAGAGGTAATTACACAATTGCCATCGGTCCAAACAAGGCATAACAAGCAGGTTTTGGACAGGAGAATGAATGTTCTTCTGGGTTTCAATTCCTGAGCGTGTTTTGAGTGATTCACAAAAAAAGCCCTCAGTGTGATGAATTGCTCAGGGTGCCTAGGAGATTTTGACATAGCAGCCATGTCAAAGTAAGTAGAATTGAACACCCAAACCTTTTGAAGAGTATTGAAAAGCTTGTCCTGGCTGTCTTCCCTGTCCTGAGGAGATTCAAGCAATTAGCATGAAGCAGCTCAACACTTCAGTTTGAAAATGATCATTTTTACCTTCATGGCAGTCCTGCCAGATCAAGGGGGACCTCACCATGCATGGATCAAGATAAGAGAAGACAACTTTTCTTTCTCACTATGGCCTGCCTAAGGAAAAGTCACTTGTAATCCTCTTCTTCCTGGATAATTAATAACAACCCCCCACTGCAGAGAACCTATTTCAATCTCTGACCAAGCACAGTTCTGTTGAGTAGGCTTTTTATCCTAGAAACAGAGGATTGAGCAGGGATGTGAGCATTAAAGGCAGTGAATAACACACACAAAGTGCTGTACCAGTAAGATCAAGGAAGAAATTATAATATTTCTTGGCTCATTCCTGAGAAATGACATGTGACTTCTCCAGACATGGAACACAGAGGGGAACATATCCAGATGTATCCAGCAGCCAGAGATGGAAAAGTCACAGCCCTATGGATGTCAATGGCAATTCTGCTTTTGATATCATTGAAAGCAGTATTTCACCAATATCCTTTGGCAATCCTGTGAGTGCAGTAAGAACCACAGCATCCTTCAGTGATGCTCCCAGAACATGCCTTTAACCTTCACAATGTTCCCACTGACACAAGTTTTAGTAGAGATATTTTAGCAGCAAGTGAAAGAGAGGCAGAAAATGCCATTGCTTGTCCAGTTATGTCATTGCTGGGTTCAGGAACAACTTTCCAGAATAACTCATCTTGCTTCTGAGCATCCTCTGAATTGCCAGTGCATGATTTGTAAGGTTGTCCTGTGAATTGTGTCCTTACACTGCTCTTTGTTTCAGTGAAGAAGTCTGGAGAAGGTGGTTTGTACCGTGTAATCACTCTGTCCATGCCTTCTGCCAGGCTCTAACACAGTTTGGCTTTTGGTCTCCACAAAGCCCATCCTCCTCGAGACCTCACTGCATCAATCCACTCCAAAATCCCCACAGGGATAGCAAATCACCAGGAGATCCTGCCTGGGCATTTTCATCCTTCCCTCTCAGCTGGAGTTTTCTGTCCACATAAATCTGCTGTGATTTATGTTTACTCAAATCACCTTTATTGCCAATTTTGGTTAGTCCAAGTGACTCTGGGGAGGACCCACAGTCCCTTCTGCCCACAGAGCTCCAGCCAAGGTGCAGGAGGACCTTGGCCAGTGCTCCTGCCTGCCCAGCAAAGGTCTGGCCATAGCAGGCAGGAAGAGGCTGAAACCTGCCAGGAAACAACCTCAACCTGCCTTGGCCTTGAATTGTCCACAGAGGCAAATCCAACATATGGATGGGTGTGATGCAAATCTGGGATGAGTTGAAAGTCAGAGGGATGCAGACAATCCCACATTAAAGAATGGCTGGTCCATATGTTTCCTCTCTCCTTTTTCTGTGTGTTGAAGGGCTTTAGTCAGGAAACGTGGTGAGGTCTTTTCACCTTGAGAGCTGAGATTTGTGGCTCTCAATTTAGTGTTGGATGCACGTGTGCAAGCACAGAACAATGCACCTTCCCTGCAGAGCTATTTTTAGAGTCTTGGTTGCAAGACAATTACAGTGTTGTGCTGATGAGTGTTAGTAATGGTTGCAATATAATCATGGAGTGAAAAATGTACAGCTTTGGGGAAGGCATCGTGTCCTTTTTGTGTGCACAGAGTCTCACAGGCAAGTAAAGAAAGAGGAAATAAATTTGTCATCATCTAAAACGTGTAACTTCACTGTAGAGGAGGAGACAGAGTTTGGTTTAATTTACAGCAGTGCAGATCCCTCCAGTTCACAGAATTCATTTCAGATTTGCTCTTGTGTCTGATTTAATCAAAACAGGGCCCATTCAACACAAGAAAAAATCCAAAGTGAAGTTAATATGGAGAATTATCTGCTTACTTACAACTCCCAGTGTTAGCCCCAGCCAGCCTCCCTGTGCCACCACAGTGAATTCAGATAAATTTGCCCTGGATGAGAAAATAAAAGATGAGTCTGTTAATCAAGATTGCAATATCGGTAGGAAAACAGAAAGTAGCTGAGAGGTTCTGAGTGTTCATCAGGGACAGACAGAGATGCCTGTAGGGGCAAATTTGCAAGTCAGTGAGAGGAAATTTAATCTTTTCAAAGATCAGATCTATAAAAAAACCTTCTTTCTTCTTGGATTCTGTATTAGAGCTTAAAGAAATCCTCCTTTCTCGGCAGCATATGGCAGAAGTATGTAGCATACAGAAACAGGAGTGAGGCTTCAGTTGAAGCTCCCCATGTTTTACATGTTCACTAAGAACTCCAAAATTAAAAATAAACTGCAAAAAAATCTGCAAAATAATCTTTAAAAATCTGTAAAATTAAAAATAATCTGCATTTCGAATCTTTGCGGCAGTGATCAGTTGAAAGGGCATTGATTGGAGGGGTTGTTCAAAATTATTTTTTTATTTGACATCTAAAAATAGGAAGGCAAAGCGAAAGTGACAAACTCAGTTCAAGAAAATAGGAACAAATACTGCTCAGTGGGAAGTGTTAGTAAATATAAATTAACTTTACTGCTTGAGGAAGCCTTTTAAGATAGTTTTGGTTTTATTTTTTCCTGAAGAAAGATCTTTATATGATCTACAGTGACCTACCAGTGAAAGGCTGCTACTTACAAATGGAAGGAATTGTTCTTCCTCTTATTTTTAGCATTATTAAGGGTCTCCAGAAGAGGATTCATCTGGATGACCTGATCTTCCAGAGATTCCTGCAAAAAGCAGCAGGATGCTCAATGCTGAAGCCTTGGGCTTGGAGCACAGTGACCTCTCACCACCCAAACCCAGCCGGGGAATAGATTTTCTGTCAGTCAGCTGCCAGGAAAAGCTGAATTACCGCTGTGAGCAGGAATTCCATTGGGGTCCTGCCCTGCCAGGGGCTCTCCACAGGGGTCCAGCCGTGTGGATTTGGGACAGATGGAGTCTGGCTAATCCCAGCTCCAAGAAGGAGCACCAAATGCTAAATGCACTGCAGGGTTTAGTACTTCAGTGTTGTAGGGAAGAGGGTTTGGGGTATTCCAGGATTGAATTCCCGCAGGGAATGGTCGGGCAAGGCTGGGATGTGCAGGCAGAAAGCTGGGAAAGAGAAATGAGGTTTGATGTTGGAGTAGGAGGAAGGTTATTCCAAGGATAGAGGGCAGCATAAGACAGGCTAGGAATGCGTGTGGGATAGGGAGAGCCTGGGGGGAGAAGTTGTGGAGGAGGAAACAGGCGCGCAGGGACAAGCTGGGACTTGACAATCCAGAGGTCTGGCAGTGAGGAAGCTGGAAGGAGGAATAGGAAACCACCGAAGGAATCCCACGGGGCTTGAATAACAGGATTTCTGCTGCATGGCCAAATGTAGCTGCTATCCGTGTATTTCAATTCAGAATTGTTTTACTGACCCCCACAGCAGAGTCTGAGGGGAGATGAAAAAGAACAAAGAAATAGGAAAGAAGAAATAGTAAATGGGAGAGGAGAGGAGAGGAGAGGAGAGGAGAGGAGAGGAGAGGAGAGGAGAGGAGAGGAGAGGAGAGGAGAGGAGAGGAGAGGAGAGGAGAGGAGAGGAGAGGAGAGGAGAGGAGAGGAGAGGAGAGGAGAGGAGAGGAGAGGAGAGGAGAGGAGAGGAGAGGAGAGGAGAGGAGAGGAGAGGAGAGGAGAGGAGAGGAGAGGAGAGGAGAGGAGAGGAGAGGAGAGGAGAGGAGAGGAGAGGAGAGGAGAGGAGAGGAGCTGCTGTCAGTATGGTGGAATTCTTTCTAGTTGATGCCAAACAACTTTCCTCCTTGCTATTATGACAAAAAAGACTGGGTCTCCCTCCCTGATTATTGATGCTTATATGTCCTTCATTATTTGAATAACCTGCTCTTCACAATATTTTACACAGATAAAACACTTTTTATTATGCTTTGGTTGTGCAGGTGGCAGGAAATAAAGTGCTGGGAAATCCCACCTGGCTGAGGATCCCCGAGGCTGCTCTACAGCACTGTTCTCTCAGGAATCTCCATGCTCTCTGCAAACACTGTGATTATTCCTCCCACTGCTATTTATTCCCACTTCCAGATCACCTGGGAACCCCCAGAGTTCTCTGTGAGTGTGGATTCATTGCAGCCACAGATAAATTCCCCCCTGTTTTATGAATGGGCAAAAAGAAGTGAAGGGAATTAATTTGTAGAGAGGGCAAAGGAATGCAGAGAACTCAAACATTCTGATGTTTTGCCATTTACTTTTAACAAGGAAACCCTTTCTCTTCACCCAGAAGGAAAAATCTGTCCCAGGGCTTGTTCACGGCCTCAGGTTTCTCTTTCTCAGGCAGAGCCAGGAGGAGAGCCTCTTCCTTATAACCATCAGTCATTTTGGCTTCTCTTTTGGATAGAAAGTAAAACTAGAAGGAAAAGAGAAGGACAACAGTGTTTCCTACATTGTTGAGAAGCAGATTGAAGAAACATGGAATTTCCTGTGGTGGTGTCCTCTTTACACCAGTGATACCTTCCAGTTCAGTAGGAACCTGAAGCAGAAGGAAGATCCCAAATACGAGTGGGTAGCTCCTAAGAGAGGTCAGAAAACAAGAGATTGACTGGATAAAAATAGGGAGAATATTCCCACTTTCTCTTCGGCCTTCCTCACTAGGGCCAGGCCACTGGGAACCTGCCTATGGCTGAGAACAGGGGGCTTTTCTCTCATACTTTTTTTCTTCTGAAAACTATTGGACCAATTCTGATGAAGGAAATTTTTGGATGGGGGTTTAGAGAAAACTGAAAGGGAGGACCTGGTTCATCATTTGCTGTGGCAAAGCCATTCCAGAGGAGGGAGCAGGGGAGTTCAAGGGCGTGACTCATGTCCCAAGGCTTTGCATTTTTTGGGACAGCAGACTGTGTCCCACACTGCAGGCAGTTTTCCTTCCCCCCACCCACACACCTGCACCAGCTTTAAAGCTGCCAAGGCAGCAGCTGATGGTGAGCGCTGTGTCCGTGTCCAGCACCCAAAGATGTGCCCCCAGGGACCAGCCCTACCTGCCCGACTCGCTGCTCCCTGCAGAGGCGAAGCTGATTTCATCATTCCTATGATTAAAGGGAGCAGGGGCTGTGCTGTGGCTTTCTTTAGCAGCAGGGACACACTGCCCAGGCCGAGGGCTGCTCTCCATCCCACTTGTGCAGCCCCAAGCAATGCTGGGCGCCAGCCTGGTGACTCAGCCGGCTCAGGAGTCAGGATGGGCACAGTGGGAGAAGCCCCTGGGCTGGGGAGGGGACTTCTGGCCACCAAGGTCTGGGTTTAGAGGCCACTGCAGTCACGACAGCATGGCACTGTCGGAGGCAGCAATGGCCCTGGCTGTCCTGGTGATCTCATTTCCCCAACATCCTCCTGAAAACCTTGATGGGCTAAAAATACATATGTGCAAGGACTCCGAAGCAGCAGGGCTGTGCCCTTGGAAACCAGTTTCCCGGCTCCAGAAGATCCTGATGTGACACCCTCGGCTGCAATCTGCTGCTCTGGGGTGAATTTCACCAGCCAAGCAGGAAGGAGAAATTTCCTCCATCCATTTCCGCTGAGATCAGGCAGAGATAAGGAATGTAACAACTCAGCAATCATTTCCCCTCTCGATCTACACAGCTAAATCTGTGGGCTGCCTGGGTGAGAGGCCTGGATTTGCAATGTATATTTGAGCCCTGGCTCAGGTCTGCACTTGATCCATCACGTCCCTGAAACACAGGGACTAACGTGGTCCCTGAACCAGATCAAGGAAATGTTAAACGCCTACAGAAGATAAACCTATGACACAAAATAGCTCACACTTGTATCAAACAGAGTTTCTTGGGTGTAGGGCTCAAACTCTTCTGGAAATTTAAATTCTTTATACTTCATTGTCCTTTCACAGCTGGTGAATCTGAGGCAGGACATGACGACAACTTAGACCTTCAGAGTTGTCCACCCAGTGTCAGCCTGCTTTTTGGCAGACAATCTACCTACAAAAAGTCTATTTTGTTCTGACCTTTCAGTCTGAAGCCAGAAGGAGTGACCTTTTTAAAAGCTTAGGTGTAAATGTAGACCCAAAAATCAGGGAATGGGTAAGGCCATGCCAACAGCTGGGGGGGAGTTAAAACTCTGAGATTTCATTTCCTCAAGATCACGTGGCATTTAATAAACTTATGGTTAAAATACCTGTGAGTTTGAGTCTACCTGATATAAAACAGTGAATATAAATCCAGATGTGTTCCACTCACACCTGCAGGCACCATCCTCTTCTCTCTCTGCCTCCCATTGCTGCCACATGGCCCTTCCTGCTCTCCATCCCACACCTCTTCCCAGCCACCACACACAGCAGGTACCTACCAGGTTAAAGGTCCTGGAAGGTGTGTGGTTGCAAGGGCTGGCCATGCTCTTTCAGAGCTTCCAAAGGGCCTGAACCAGCAATTACATTTTAAAAGAGACAACACATTCCTTATCCTTAAGTCCAGGGGGGGTGGTAATGCTGGGAGCCTGATTGGGAAGTTTTAATCCATCAGGAGACATCAAATAATGTTTTGTTTTGTGGCAATTTCTTCTTGTCTTGCCGTGTGAGGTGTTATATAAACTCAGCTGCTGGGGGGTAAGGGACAAGAGGCTGAAATAGAAAGACCATCTAAAGAAACTTCTGTGCAAAGTCACATCCTTGGCTGTATTTTCTTGCCGAGGTGGAACAGCAGATTTCATCAGACCTGATCTTTGACAGGCAAACCTCAGGCTGAACCCTTGGCAGGAGCAGCCACGCTGGTGATGGAACTGAAGTTTCATTTTAAAATAATTTCTGTGCCCCATGTTTGTGATGAATAAACCCTGTGTGTTTGCTGCAAGCAGAGAGGATAAAGCTGTTGTTGTGTTGCCATCCTGCATGTTTCAGTCACTCAGTGGGTATGAGCTGCCCTGAAAGACATGAAAGACAACAGCTCCTGTATCAGCCCTAAGTATTTCTCTGCTATATTTGCCTCAGCTGGAGCGTTTGGGATGTGGTTACCCTGCCAGGATTGCCATTGTGGGTGTTGTGGGTGAACACGCTTGGGATTGAGTTTCCAAGCAGGAAGATTCAGATAAACAACTGCTTTGAGGTGAAAATTAGAGAGTTCATGTTACACCCACCTCTTGAATTTGTAACTGACTATTCACCCTGAAAATCTGATTCTAGGAACTCAGCATGTCCCGTCAGGAGCAGAATAATACCACAGAAACCATGACCAGCCAGAGTTCTGAACGCTGAGAACTGTGATTAACTCCTCAGGAATCTCTCTGGAGCAAGACATATTTTCTGGGCTTTTTTAGGCAATTATTTCAAACCTTGAATCTGTGAATGAAGATTGTAAACAGTTCTCAGCCCAACATCTTAGAGAAGGACATGAAATGCATCAAATAAATAACGGGTTCTGACCTGTTTGCTCATGTGTAACGAGGAAAAATAAATGTTTTAACCACACAGGAGGAGAGAGCTGCAAAGGCAGCTATTGGATCTCTCCATGCAGTGATCCAAGGCAGAATGGTAAACCTGAAATAGCTGCTGGCCCACTCAGCTCATAGACACATCAGCAAGGGCCAGGACTCAGCCAAGCTGATTTCTGCTTCCAAGGATGCCTCTTGCTGGGTTTAATGATGTTGTGGCTGTGCCCATAGCCCAGGCCCTGTCCTGTACCTCGCTGGCCACGCTCTGCTCCAGCACATCACCACACTCAAACCTGCTGGGACAGCAGGCTGGGCTGCAGCTGCTTCAGCCAGCCATGTCCCTCATGATTACATTATCTGGGAAGGGGGGCTGGAAGGTTCCCTCAGAGAATAGAGGAGAGATTGGGGAGTGACGTGTCCCGATAGCAGTGAGCAGCAAAGCCTGCAGACCACGGGCTGTGGAGGGAGTTGTCTGCTAAGCAGGATGTTTGCCTTTGGTGTGGGCTCATTTTCTTGCCCTGACACAGATTCCTTCATCGTGTTAAAGTGAGACTGAGAGTCCAGCCCTCTTGCCTGAAGGGATGTGGAGAATAATTCTCTTTCAGGTTGGAAAATGGCCTTCAGATTAAGGCAGGTCAGCCCATGTAGAAGCTCAGAATGGTTTGGGTTGGAAAGGACCTTAAAGCTCATCTTGTTCCACCCCCTGCCATGGGCAGGGACACCTTCCACTATCCCAGGTTGCTCCAAGCCCTGTTCAGCCTGGCCTTGAACATTCCAGGCATGGGGCAGCCACAGCTTCTCTGAGCACCCTGTGCCAGGGCCTCCCCACCCTCACAGGGAAGAATTTCCTGTATTTATCTTACCTGCATTCCACCTCTCCAACAGACCACACATAAGAAAGGCCCTTGTCTCTTCCTCAGTGCTTCCAGGGATCCCAGGCTGTCCATAGTGCCATTCCCAATTAGAAAGAAGGAAGGTGTAAATGGAGGAGGACAACGTGAGGAATAGGGAGTACAAAACCATTTATGACTGCTGGTTATAGAGCCTCAGCCTTTGTGCTGTTGTGACAAGCCTTGGAATAACATGGAACTCAGCTTGGATGCTGCATTTTGGGGTTGCATTTCAGCAGCAGAAGCAAACTGATCTCTGGTGGTTTGGGGAGGAATGGAATCTGGATCGGAAAGCCCTGCTGAAGGATCACAGGGTTATATAAAGATCTGCCTCGGGAGACTGCAAGATGTTTTTACATTTATTAGTCATTTAAAAAATAATGAAAGCTTCAACCTCATTCTCAGCTGTTGTCTGTTCTTGCTTGGGGAGGATCAGTGTATTCCTGTGAGGGCTGCAGGGATGTTGTCTCCACAGAGACACGACCAGGCTCTAACCAAACAAGGGCAGATCACTGCTCGTGGGGCACAGAGGGTCTGATGGGGACAATGCCAAGGCCTTTCAAATCCCACCAGGTGCTCAGTGAGTCACAGATCCTGCAGGAGACAGCCTGTGCATTGTGATCAAAAGCTTCAGGGAAGGATACACACAGGAAAGCAAAGTTCAAGTCTGTCTTCCTGGTATCCAACTTTTCAGTGTTACATTTCCAGTTGTAGCACCCAATGCAATGAATTACAGAATCAGAGAATCATGAAATTGTTTGGTTGGAGGACCCTAAACTCATCTCTTTTCACCCCCTGCCATAGGCAGGGACACCTTCCACTATCCCAGGTTGCTCTAAGCTCCATCCAACCTGGCCTTGGACACTTCCAGGGATCCAGGAGCAGCCACAGCTTCTCTGGGCACCCTGTGCCAGGTCCTCTCCACCCTCACAGGGAACAATTCCTTCCTAATATCCCAGATAACCCTGCCCTCTGGCAGTGGGAAGCCATTTCCCCTTGTCCTGTCCCTCCATCCTGTGTCCAAAATCCTTCTCCAGCTCTCAGAGCCATTTTAGGCACTGGAAGGGGCTCTCAGGTCTCCCTGGAGTCTTCTCCTTTCCAGGTGAACGCCCCCAGCTTTCCCAGCCCAGCTCCAGAGCAGCCCTTGGAGCATCTCTATGGCATCCTCGGGGCTCACTCCAGCAGCTCCTCATCCTTGTGAAGAGGGATGCCCCAGAGCTGGCAGCACTGTCCCAAGGGGGGTCTCAGAAAGCGAAGCTGAGGTGCAGAATCCCCCCCCTCTGCTGCCCACGCTGTGAGATCAGCCCAGGGCATGGGTGGGTGGTGCAGAATTTGGCTTACATTTTTATATTAAATTTATTACACTGTCACATTTCCAGGACAGGCCTCAGAGCAGTGGAGTGGCACGAAGGAGGTGGCACAAGGAGATGGAATTACCAGGGGAGCTCCCCAAAAGCTCATTCCCAAATCAGTGTGTGTGAGATGGGAAGCAGTTGCAACAGAGAAGAACCTCTGGGCTTAGCAAACATTACCTGCAGCTCTTGGATCAGGGGAAATATGCATGTCCAATCCTCTTTTTAGCATTTCCTAAGCATGGCTTTCAGAGGAAGGCCCCTGAATACACATTTTAAACAAAGACACTAATTTCTGTTGAAATGCTGTCCTCAGCTGGGATAATGGGAGGCACTGGAGCAAGGTGAGCAGCGTCTGGCAGCAGGAAAACTCATCCCCTCCTCTAATTAAGCTGCACATGGACTCCTGACAGCAAAGAGGCTTCCAGAACCTCAAACCCCCACGATTTATAGGGGTTTTCTGGTGTTTTCATGGAGTTTCTCTTTCCTGCACTCCACTCCTTTAGAGAGCACCTTAGCCTTTCTCCTGGTAGGTGCTGTGGAGCAAGGCACGATTGCATGATTTATACAAAATTATGTGGGTTTTTTATTAATTCCAAGGTTTCTTCATCACTCCATTGTGCCTCATCCCCAAAAGCACTATAGATTTCTGTTTCACTTCCTTGAATTACAGAGTCAGGGACTAAAGCAATAATTATTGCTGAGCCCTGCTAAGGAAAAAAAAAAGTAAGATTTTGGCCATAGGTGATTATAGTTTCTGCAGCTGAATCAGTGTCCCATAACTGACAGAGGATAATGGATTTAATAAATAACTCTGATTAAGTCTGATGTTATTTTTAAATAATTTCAAAAACTGTTACTCTAATCCCTCCGTGGCTGGCAGAAAGGAGGATGCTCAGAAGTTAAAATTAGTTCCTTAACGCTCAGCCTGGTGTGGAGTTACAGGAGCTCCAGGGCTGTCCTGGTTTTCTGGGGCATCCACTTACAGTGGAATGGACACAAACAGCTGCCTTTGGAAAGTGGGAATGAGCTCCCACAACTCACAGAGCCCTGCTGCTCTTCCCCTTCCCAACACTCTGACAGCTCAGCAGGAGCTCCCAGCCCAGCTGATGGGATAATCAGTTGGTGTTACACTCCACAAGCTGTCTTCCTGCACACAAATCCCCTTTCCCTTGATTCCCAGGGAATTCCTAACTCTCCTAGGCCTCTTTATGCATAACTATAGATCTCTTCTGTATAATGTCAATATTATTCCTTTCCCTATTGTTTTTCAGCGTCTACATTTCAGACTGATCCCATTTTTTGGCTGGAAAACGAACCCGAAGAACACTTTGCCTTGAAAAGCACCACAGAATCCCACAGCCACAGCAGGAGCTATTTCAACTGAAATGATGGAAAACCATGCTCCTTTCCTCCTCCTCCTTCTTTTCTCTCCCAAGGAGATGGGCTGACAGAGCTGTTCAGCCTGGAGAAGATGAAACTCCAGGGAGACCTGAGAGCTCCTTCCAGAGCTTAAAGGGGCTCCAGGAGAGCTGGAGAGGGACTTGGGACAAGGGATGGAGGGGCAGAACAAGGGGGAATGGCTTCCCACTGACAGAGGGCAAGGTTAGATGGGATATTGAGAAGAAATTTTTCCCTGTGAGGTTGATGAGGCCCTGGCACAGGGTGCCCAGAGAAGCTGTGGCTGCCCCTGGATCCCTGAAGTGTCCAAGGCCAGGCTGGACAGGGCTTGGAGCAGCCTGGGATAGTGGAAGGTGTCCCTGCCATGGCAGGGGATGGAATGGGACGAGCTTTAGGGTCCTTTCCAACCCAAACAATTTCATGATTCTCTGAACTGACACATCCCCATGGTTCCCTGGCTGCAGAGGAACAGGGGCAGAAAAGCAGCACCACGTTTTTGAGGCTGCTCCACTCAATAAAAGGAAACCTCAAACTGAACCTTCAGCCTCAGAAAATCCAGCTGCAGTGCTCGGCTTCGCCTCTGGCTCAGCAGTAAGGCAGAGATAACAATAAATCCCTTCTCCCACCTTCTGCATGTCCTGATTAGACAGGCTGGAGCAGATGGGGGCTGTCATTATTCCGTGCTTGTTCCGTGCCTGGCACAAAGCGGCTCCGACCCCGCCCGTGGTGGCTGCAACAACAACAACAGCTCTGACAAGGAGCTGCTGCTGCTGCTGGGGAGGTCACAAGCTGCCCAACCTCTGCCACCCCAGGAGGGACCAGTGGAGTGAGCACTGCCTCCCTCACAGATTGTGTGCCAGGACGATGGATCCCAGCTGAAAAAGGAGGAATTTCCAGGCTCCATCCCTGCCACATTTAGGAATGCCACACATCCAGGAAGGCATGAAGCTGTGTCAGGGAGATTGAGGCTGGATATCAGGGAAAGGTTCTTCCCCCACAGGGTGGTGGGGAACTGCCCAGGCTCCCCAGGGAATGGGCACGGCCCCGAGGCTGCCAGAGCTGCCAGGCACAGGGTGGGATTGTTGGGTGTCTGTGCAGGGCCAGGAGCTGGACTCTGATCCTTGTGAGTCCCTTCCAGCTCAGGATTTATCACGATTCTGTAATCCACCAGCAGTTACATCATCAGCTGTTTCAGGAACCCACATGGATATTTCCTTGGTGTTAGTGTAACTAATAAGCAAAATTAATTTGTTGATGTTCATTTAATGGAACTGTGCTGTTGCTGGCAGGGAGGATGCTGTGTGAGAGCAGCCATTCGGGGGCTGGCAGGGACCCCTCCCTCTGCTCCCCTTCCACCAGCTGAGGCTCTCCTCTCACAGAGGGGTTGCTCCAACCCGCTGCTGTGCCTGTGCAGCACCCCAGGATGGACCCAGGGTGTTCCTGCCTTTGTCTCTCCCCACCACAGTGATGCCACACACTGACACCTTCTCTGACCTGTACCTTTCTCCCCTGGCAGTGAGGGTAAATCCATGCAAGAAACTTGAAAAACACAGAAGAAGAAATCAGGACTTTTCTCTCAGGGCTTGAAATGAGTGTTTTCAAATCTACCCCAGTCAGAGCCTCACTGAGGAGCAGTGATGGGGTGAAGGGTGGTAGAGTGAGGAACAGCCTCAAAAAAAACCCCTACACTGGAACCACAGCTTCTCATACCTGTCACATTGTGGATTTTCAGCTTGAGCACACAAAGCTGAGCTCAGGGGACACTGTCATGTAGATTTAGGGTTTTATCTTCTTTCCTCTCCATTAGCTGTGATACCTTCTTATTATGCTGAAACCCCAAACTTTTCTTTCCTCCAGTGGTTATTCCCTTCCCCATTTGGCAAATATTGATCTCTCTGTGTCCTCAGCATGGGTTCAAATCCACCCCCCTCATCCTCAGCCTGCTCCTGGGGTCGATTGCATGGCAGTGCCACCTCTCATGACATCAGGGAGCAGAGTGAAGGACAAGGAGAGGGATGTTCATCCATTACACGTGTTTTTCTCTCCCCATCCTCTCCCCTGTGCGCCAGAAGTGACAGGGACCTGAACAGGATGGGGCTGATTGTGCTTGGCAGGTGGAGAGGGAATAGAAGGAGCAGGTAGAAAAAGAGCAGCCCAGGATAACCATGAACTTATCCCAGCCTTTTTTCACACTCAGATCCTCCAGCACCTTGGGTGAGAACTCTCCAGGCAGGGGACCAAAATCTGGGGGCTGGCATGTGCAGGAGGCTGCCCCCACTTACCTTGGGGTGTGATTTTAAGCCAATTTAATTAAATTGCTTGGCAAGGTTGCAAGGACTCCTCTATTTCAGCTTGAGCCAGGCCTGTTTTGATTTAGTGTTGGCTGATTAGGAATTAGTGGAAACAAACCTCTCAGAAAACAAAATTAGAGGGTGCACGCTAACTTTTGCACCAGATTAAGTTGAATTAGAAAGCAATTGAAATGTAATTTTCCTGTCTCAAGCAGCCAAGAAACTAGATAATGCAACCAGTGGCACTTGAAGCTTAAAATCACAGCAGCCAGGATTAGCACAACTGGCTTTTTAATGCCTACAAACAACAGATTTATCTGAAGGTCTTTTCTCAAACCTCCCCTATCACCTTCCATATAAAGCTGTGTACAGCTCTTTTTACTTGCCTTGAAATGCAGAATTGGTGTGACCCCAGGACTTGAATCCAGGACTTAGAGCAGCCAGGGTGTTGCACAGTGTGACCCCATAGGTATTTGCATGCTGGGCAATACTAGTTGTACCCTAAATTCCTATAATTTGATTAGAATGGCTCTGTGTGCACAGCTGGAGGGTGCAGAGGCCCAGGGGTGTGGAGGGTGCAGACCCCAGTGGTGGCTGCTGTTCTCACCTGCATCCCAGCATCACCTTCAGGCAGCTCTGAGTGTCTTTGTTCCCCATCTCTCTCATAGAAAAAAGTATCAAGTAGTTTAAAGCCAGGTTTTAATTAAATATTTCAATTGCTGTTTTCCCTACCCATGTGGGAAACACTGCTCCTCCCTTCCCCATCAGCTGGACTGGGCTGGCACCCCTGCACACACCAAGAGGGTTTTATGGGGCTTTGCTGAAAAGGGTGATGGTACAGAGAGGGTGCCAAGCCAGGATGTTTTCAGCACCCCAGGGTCCCCAGAACTGCCCTCAGTGCTGCAGCCAAGCCCTGCTGCACTGGTTACTTGGGGGTCAGGGAGCTGCTGTCCCTGTTGGCCAGAGCACGACTGGGGCAAGGGCTCCATAAAAGAAAATATCTCTTGACTGATGGGGACTGCCATGGGCACAGAACACAGCAGTTTGTGAGCTGCCCAGCAGCTCCTGGCCAAAAGCTAAAGGACTCATGGAGATAATGGGCTCCTGCTGGGTTTCTCTCCTTGCCACCTCCCTCCTGTGCCAGCCAGCAGCTCAGTGCCTGATGATGCTCCAAGTTGCTTAATCCTGTCTTGGCTCACTTGCAACCTCTGTGCAGCTGATTCTGCCTGGCTCCCTGGTCCTGGGCACCACTGACTGGGAGATGCTCTCAGGGCCTGCAGCACCCCCCCACAAGCTAGAAAAAAAATGGGGCACCCCAGACTGCCTGTGCCCTGCACAGTGATGGGGTGGCAGAGCCCAAACTGTCCCCCACAGCCCAGGACACTGTGCAGATACAGGCTAGCATCACCCACAAAGGGTCTTGGCCAAAAACAAGGCCAAAACTGGCAAAGCATAAATGTATGGAGGAGATTTGGGGGCTGAGAACCCAGCCAGGAAGAGAAACACCACAATCCTCATCCAGATACATCCAGGTGAGGGAGCAGGTGAAGGTAATGGGGGCTGTGCTGGCAAGAGCCAATGGTGGAGGGGAGCTGGGGGTACGTGGCCCTATGGGGGAAATAAAAGAGGCAGCTGAGGGAAGTGGTGTATGAGGCAGAGTTAGGGTAAGTGGGTTTTTCTGTGCCTTTGGTGTGCTCTGTGGCTGTTGGGTCTCTTGTACCCCACTATGAGGTTCCTGGCTGTTTGGGGCTGTGCTGGTTCTGCTGCTTGGCTGGGGTCGGGGGGGGGGGGGGTTGTTGTGCCCTTCTGCTGGCTGGGATGGGGTGGAGAAAGCTCCCCCAAAAGAAGAGGCTTTCTGGGGTGTTTGGCTCTGTTGGAGGAAGAGAGGCTGGAGCAGACTTTGAGGTCTGAGTGTCAGGATTAAGGCTGTGGGGGATGTTGGATTGAGGGTGGCTCAGCCTGACCCCTCTGGAAGCTGGAGGAGGTCTGCAGCTGGATGTGTGGGATAAGAGCTGATGCTGCTGGTGCCTGGCCTTGGTTACTGGAATAGGAAACAGGGAGAGAGAGGATGGAAAAACCACCAAAACCTTGAACTTTAAAGGATGATGTGAGGGAGCCCTTGGAAGCTGCTCTGAGCTGCAGGTGTTGGCTGCAAGCCTGGAGGGGAGGAGAGGAGGCACCATCTGTGTGGGATCAGCCCCTGAGTGTGCTGATGCACAACCTGGGTTTAGGGGTTCCATGATGGTGTCTGCTCTGCAAATATCTCTGGAAGTCTTGTTTTCCTGACAAAAGCTGTCTGAAGGCCAGGTCTCGGTTTATTTGTGTGTATATCTCTGGCTTTTGCTAGGAGGTGCTTAGAAATTATTTTATCTGTCCATATTTCATGATGTTTGCAGCCTGTACTCCTTGCTAGGTTTCCAGAACTCTTTTATCAGCTGAACTTGGTCACTTTGTGTCCCTGCATGTGACTGTGGGTCTCTTCTAGTTGGGGGTGCAGATGGAGGAAGCCAGGTTGGGGTCTGTGGTCGAGTGAGAGAGGCTTGGATGTGGCTGTGTGTCCTTAAATTAGTCCTTGAGCTGCTCCTTTTGGAGGCAAGAGGCCTTTCCAGGCTTGGGTTGTGCATCACAGCAAATGTAAAATCCCCAGGATCAGGGCTGGAGGAATGGGGTGTTGCTATCACCAAGGGGTGTCTGTCTGGCTTCCTCCTGGGAGTGCAGCAGCTGTAATTTTTCTAGCCTGACATTAAGTGCTAGTTTGTGCTTGTATTTAGCTCAGTGGCTCAGCTGCAGTGTGTGAGGATCCTGCCAAGCCCTACCTGGGGCAGGGGATCTCCTGTGTCTCCCTTGCTGGGAGTGTGGGGTGGAATGTGTGGCCCAGGCTGCTGGTGGGAGTGGGGGGTCCCAGCCCCCTCAGTGGCTGGTGGGGGACGTTGTTGGGGGTCTGTGACCTGACCCTGCTCTGTGCTGACCCCCAAGAGCACGCAGGGGTGTCCAGCACCTCTCTCAACTCTGCCAAGATGCCGGTCAGGAAGCACAGCCAGCACATGAAGTTGTTCAAGAACAAGGGCAAGGATGAAACTGTGAGTACCCACCTGCCTGTGGCAGCATTTTGGGCCCCAGCAGAGCCCACTGTTGGCAGGAGCAGATGGAGAGGCTTCTCAGGGTCCGTGGCCCTAAGTCTGCCTGTGTGAGGGAGCAGGGGAATGGCTCTGGATACCTTCAGCTGGGAAGTTTGGGTGGCTTTTGGGATGTGCTGTGGGGCTGGCTGGGCTGCAAAAGGAGTGTGGTGGCACGGGCAAGGGAGATGTGAGTTTTGGGTGAGTGGCTGTGGGCTGGGGAAGGGAAATATCTCAGCTGGGCTCTCCCCAGCACTTATCCCTGCAGAGTTGGGGCTGGAATGGGATGTCAGATGTAGGATATGTCAGTTTGATTTAAGCTAGTAGAGGAGATGAGGTGAAGAGATGAGACAAACCTTTCAGGTTCAGAAAATCTACTTTTAAAAACACCCACTGGTTGCTGGCTCATCCAGCAGCCCATGTCCTTGGGAGGCACTGAGGGAGAGACTCCCTCTGTCCCATCTCCATCATCTCTTGGCCATAGCGAGGAGATGCTGGCTCTGCACCCCTCCTGTGGGAAACGTGGGGCAGAGGGCTGCAGGGATGAGCTCCTTGGGGACTGGGGCAATGCAGATGTGAGTGGGATGGTGTTCTTCTTCCCCAGACCCTGCGGAGGCAGAGGGTGGAGGTGAGCATTGAGCTGAGAAAGGCCAAGAAGGACGAGCAGATCCTGAAACGCAGAAACATTTCCATTCACGTGAAGGAGGACAATCCCTCTCTGGGACAAGACAGAGCAGATGAGGTGGTGAGTGCTTAGTGCTCTGCACCTGGGCAGGATCAGTGCAGCAGGAACCATCTCCCACTTGGGCCAGGGGAGGGTTTCAGACTGCCTGGCCTTCCTCTGTGCAGTTTTTCATGGTGATGATGTCCTGCTGGCCTCCCTTGATGGCAGGTAGAACAGGCTGGTGCTCTGGCTCGCTGGGACCTGCTCCTGTCTGGCTCCCTGCACAGCCAAGGGTAATTACTGAGCTTGCAGGCCCATTATGGTGTCAGTGACTCTTTCACTGCTTGATTACAAGCATTAGTTGCCTTGAAGGCTTTTGTGGATTCTCTTCCTCTGCCTCATCTCGAAACCGTGTTGCATAAAGAATAGACAGTGCTTAGATATGAAGTGGTGACTGAGCCGGGTCTAGACGGCTGATTGAGTGCGAGATTAAACGGAGGGAGTCCCGGCTGACTCTGAATCATCCCCTGTGACACAGATTATCCAGCCATCCTTGGAGGAGATCGTGGAAGCCGTGAAAGGAGAAGACACCCAGCTGCAGCTGCTCGCCACCCAGGCCACCAGGTACACACCTGGGGGCAAAAGGCTGCGAGTTCCTGTTTGAGGAGCTCTCTAGAGAGATGGCAAAGGGAGAAGGAGCCTGGTAACCCAAACTGCCCTTGGCAATCTCAGCTGTGCCTGTTCTGTGGCCTGTGTGCTGTGCCTGGCTCACGGTCCTGTGTGAACCCAACCAAGGGGTTGGCTGTGCTGTGCCAGGAATTATGCTGGATCCCACAAGAAATCGAGTGCCAGATGCTTGGGCAGGACAAGGACTGGGGAGCCTGGCTCTGTAAAGGGTCAGTGCTGAGCAGGGCTGTCCCCACAAGGGTGGGGACATGAAGGACCACAGGGTGCCATCATCACCCAGCTGGCAGCAGGGGTGTCTCCTGAGGCTCCAGCAGAGGCTGCATCCCTGCTGGTGCTTCCTTGGCTGGCTCAAACTGCTTTATCAGTGGTCTGGGACCAGCACCATTCCCAAGGAGTGTGGCTGTGAGGATGTCAGGGCTTTATTTCCAACAGACACCCTGCTCCTGCTTCAGCATCTTTAGGAGTGTCTTCCCTCTGTATGGCAAGCCCTCTGCTGAGGGTTTGTTGTGGTGGGATGCTGAACCATCAGTGCTTCCCCTGGAAGCCACATCCTCGTGCCTGAACACAGGGCTATGGTGGCACCATGCAGGGCTCCTCATGGCTGACTGTGCTGTGTGCTCTCTCACAGGAGAATTCTGTCCAGGCACAAGGACCCCCCTATTAATCAGATCCTCGAGCTGGGGATCATCCCAAGGATGGTGGAATTCCTGGGCCGTGCTGACAATCCTGCCCTGCAGTTTGAGGCAGCCTGGGCACTGACCAACATTGCCTCTGGCACCTCGGAGCACACCAGGGCCGTGGTGGAGGGAGGGGCCATCCCAGCCTTCATCTCCCTGCTCTCCTCCCCACACATGCACATCAGCGAGCAGTCAGTGTGGGCCCTGGGCAACATTGCAGGTGAGGGCACCACGAGGGGTGTTTGGGGGTCCCTGACTGAGCCAGGGACTTGATGATCCCTGTGGGCCCCTTCTAACTTGAAATATTCTGTCATTCTGCTGGGGAGATCAAGTATTGGTGCTCTGCTCCCTGCAGCTTTGTCTCCAAGCTGCTGCCCCTACTGAACCCCATAACTTTTCATCCCATTAATGTTGCCTGGCAGCCTTTGAGATCCTGTGCTGGCTCTGCAAGAGGATTTTGGCCAAAGCCAAGGGCAAGACTCTGTCCTGCTGGGGTGGTTTAACTTATTAATGTCACCATAGGGACAACAGAATGGGTCATGCCTGGCATTCCAGTCTGCCCAGTAAATCCTTCCCACCTGGAAATGCCTAATGGTGTGTGGCTGGTGGGTCACCTAGCCCTGGCCCTGCAGATCTGATTGTTCTCTGATGTTGAATGTCTTGTGACTTGGGTAGATGCAGTGACCAACCCATTTTATCTGTCCAGGGGATGGCCCTCTCTACAGGGATGCTCTTATTGCTCGTGATGTGATTCCTCCCCTGCTGGCTCTGGTGTCACCTGCTACTCCAGTAAATAACCTTCATTTTCTTGACTTAACAGCTCTTAATCCCTTGGGTGATGGGTGAAGTCCACTGTCTGCCTTGTACACAACAAACCAACTGTAAATTAAATGAGACCCTGCTCTAAACTGCTTTTGTGGCCCTGCCTATGCACAAAGCTGGGGATGCCAAGCAGACACTCCAAGTCAATGTGATCTCTTTTATCCTTGGCTTTCTTACCTAGCTCTGACTATCTCAGGCTAGGAGGAAGATGAAACTGGTGTGAGGCAGACTTGCATATGTATGTGGAAGGGCTGAACTTGCCTTTCAAGCTTCCTGCTGCTGCTTTGAGTTTTGCCTCTGCTCTTCTGCAATGGTTCTGGCCCCACTGTTCTGTCTCTGGTGTAAGAACCTTCACAGGATCACACAGACTGAGAGTCTCTTGGGAGCAGTGAGGATCTTACACCTGCTTTGTGTTTCAGGTTGGGTTCCTGAGGAACATCACCTGGACATTGTCAAACCTGTGCAGGAACAAGAACCCCTGCCCTCCCTTGCATGCTGTGCAGAAGATTCTGCCAGTCCTCCTCATCCTCCTGCAGCACGATGACAAGGATGTCATCTCTGACTCCTGCTGGGCTGTTTCCTACCTGACTGATGGCAGCAATGATCGCATCCAGGTTGTGGTGGAGACAGGGATTCTCCCAAGGCTTGTGGAGCTCATGGACAGCCCAGATTTGATTGTTATGGTAGGGAACAATCAGCAGTCTCCACCCTCTGGTCCATTTAATGTAGAAAGGTCTGAGGAGAGGAAAGACATGTGCCCTTGTTCTGTATGACAGCTGTGGTGTGCTGTCCCCTCAGCCTGCAGAACTGCCTGCCTGTCAAGTCACTGCTCTGCTCTGCTGGCTGAGGCTGGGGAGAGACTCTAAAGCTGCTTAGAGCAAACGAGGGATGACGAGGCTGTAAATAAACAGCCATCACCCACAATGCTCTCCTTGAGTGAAGGATCAAGCATTTAGAGGAGGATCTTGCTGGGCTTTCTGTCATGTATCCCTCGAGGTAAGAACTCTCCTCATCTCCTCTAATCTCTGTCTAGACTCCAGCCCTCCGTGCCATCGGGAATGTGGTCACAGGCACAGACCAGCAGACGCAGGAAGCCATCGATGCTGGTGTCCTGACTGTCCTGCCCCGGCTGCTGAGGCACATGAAGCCAGTGATCCAGAAGGAAGCAGCCTGGACCCTCAGCAACATTGCAGCAGGGCCTTCCCAGCAGATCCAACAGATCATCAGCTGTGGGTTACTGCCACCTTTGGTGGAGCTGCTTGACAGGGTAAGAGATGGGCACGGTGCTGCTGCAGGAGGACAGTGGGGTTCAAGAGGCCTGGGATGGCTCATTTGTGGAGCACTTGGCCCCAGAGCCTCCTGAAAAGGCTGTTTCAGAGCTCTTGAGATCCTTGGGACAGCCTGAGCACTCTGATTTGTCAGTACACCTGCATAGAAACACATCCTGGAGCTGCTCCAGGTGTCTGTGCATCACCCAAAGGTCTGGGAAAGGGATCAGCCCAAGCTGAGTGTAAGGGAAATGTTATCCTCACCTCACACTGATCCTAGAGGGATACTAAAGCTTGGGAATGCCTTTGCTGTGCTGCTTTTCCAGGGTGACTTCAAGGCTCAGAAGGAGGCTGTGTGGGTAGTGGCCAACTTCACCACTGGAGGAACAGTGGATCAGGTGGTGGAGCTTGTCCGTTCTGGGGTCCTCAGACCTCTGCTCAACCTGCTCTTGGCCAAAGACAGCAAAACCATCCTGGTCATCCTGGACACCATTTCAAATCTCTTCCTGGTGAGATCTGCTCATCCTAAATGCCAGTTTTGAATCCCTTCCTGATAAGATCTCATGTTTTGACTTTTTTCCCAAAGAGCAGCAAAGAGTGAGACAAATACTCACATTGTGTGGTTAGAACAGTGACTGTTTATTTTTGGAGTAGGAGAGGCTTCATGTTGTCTAAATTTTTCTTGGATACCCTTGGGTTGTCTAAAGGGCTTGGCAAGATTAAGTTCCCAAAGTGTTGCTCTTCATCCCCTGCTCACTGGCTTGGCTGGTAGCCCCCAGTAGAAACTGGTATTCCACAGGCACCAGTCACATCCCTGGCATCAGGAAGGGACCATAAATTCAGGGACTGTGAGCTTTTGACTTGTAGATCAGGGTTATAATTACAGGAAAGACCATATCAGACCTGTTACTGATGTTCCATTTTCCTGCCTGGCTTTCCAATATAACAGGCAGCTGAGAAGCTGGGAGAGACAGAGAAGTTGTGCCTGCTGGTGGAAGAACTTGATGGTCTGGAGAAAATTGAGGAATTGCAAAACCATGAGAATGACATGGTCTACAAAGCTGCCCTGGGCATCATCGAGAAATACTTTTCTGGTGAGGTATGTGAGCCCTTACTGTTTCTCACTTGAAAATGTGAAGCAATTGCACACTGGAATGAAGCACAGAGTTTAAGGATACTGGAAGAGGTTTTTGGAGAAGACTTCCACATGACCAGAGTAGTCCTTGCAGCTTCTTTCAGCTGCTTTTAAAGGTCTCTAAAAGCTCCAAGCTGCCAGCCAATGAGTTGCACAACAGACATAGATGCCTTGATAGTATCTTGCTGCTGGAATTTAAACTGGCATCAGCTGGAGTTACTGCAGTTACTGATATGAATACCAAATGTGGAGAAGTTTCCTCCTTCAGAGCTGAGCTGGCTTGTCACTATGAATGGCAGCCTCCTACTCAGCTGATAACAGTGCTCAGGTTACATTTGGATTACTTGACCCTTCTCTTGGTAAGGAATCTATGGAAAAAGAGGATAGGACACCAGCCAGGAGCTGAAAGAGTCCAATGACTGTCACAGGTGCCATATTTTGTCCTAGCCTTACACTTGCAGATGGGAAAATGTCAGGGAAGAGGCTTAGAGGACTGGCAGGCCTTGGAGCTGTGGCTCAGTTTGGGTGTGAGCTGCAGCAGGGGGCAAAGGTCTGGTTTAGTCCTTTGTCAGAGCAGGGTCTGTGGGGTGTCCCTGTGAGAGGGTGTGGAGGAAGTTCTTGACACCAGCCCCTGCTGGAGGGGCTGGATGCCAGGGGAACATCTCCCTCAGCAGTCCTGGCTCACTGCTGTTCCAAGCAGGCCATTTAATTTCAATGAGTTCTACCACTGCAGCCACTTTTTTTTTTTTCCTTTTGCTTCTGGTGTCTGAGCCCAAAGGCTTGGCTGCTTTTGTGTGTGGGCTGCAGGGACACTGCAGCTTCAGGGTGCTGCAAGGAGCAGCAAGGCTTGTCCTGGTCTCCAGGAGTTCTGTTACAGCCAAGCTGGGCTTAACAGCTGGATTTTTAGAAACAAGAAAAAAACAGAGGAGCTGTAAAAAGCTTAGAGGTTTATTCAAACGCAGACTTTCTAAGTGATTGTTATAATTTTTCTCCTAGGAGAATACAGACCTGGAGCCCCAGACTGGCCAAGATGGGCTCTATGATTTCTCAGTGAAGAAGCAAGACTTCAATTTCTGAAGAAGCAGAACACAGCACTAAGCTGGTGGGTGGAGGTACCTTGGAAGAGCTCAGACATCCAAACCATGAGGAACAGAGATGCTGAGCCTTTTTACTTCTGAAATTTATCAATAAATTGCACTTTTGGCTTTGTACCTCTTGCCTTTAATTATTTCCCCCCTCCTTTAAGCTGCTGTTGCAAAATACATGGCTTGTTTTTTTCCAATAGCATCTCAAGGCCTTGTAGGAGTGTGTTGCATCCCCTGGGCACCTTTTCCAGGTGGAATCTTTCTTCTAAGCACATTAAACTGCAGGAGAGCAGAATCCTGCCACCAAATCCTTGTGCTGAAACCTTTTAGGTTTGACTTGGAGTGGCTGAAGTAGCTCTAAAAAACTGTTTGAGAAGTTTCACCCTTCTGCAGGCACCATCATTGCTGTGGGAAAGGAGCTGAGCCAGGGCTGGGAGGGTCTGTGTCCTTGCTGTGTTATTTCACATGGAAGCTTTGGAGTGTGGCTGTGGGAGCTGTTGAGTAAGTGCTGGTCCTTTGGAAGCAGTGCAGGAGCAATGATTCACCTCTGCTGCAGCTTCCCTCTTGCCATCCATCAGCCCGGAGCCCATCGATCTGGCTCTGCCCTCTAATTCCGAGGACCTGTATTTCAGGTTTCCATGGTGTGTCCCTGGCTCTTGTTCTCCTCTCCAAGCCCTCCAAGGGTGGTCCCAGAAGAAAGTGATGATGGGGCTGAGCCCATGGCACAAAGATTTTGTGCTGTGCATTCTCAATAAGCTGCTTGGCCATTGCTCCATCCTTGCAGTGTTGATGGTTCCCAGCAGCTCACTCCCCAGTCTCAAAGGCTTTACTTAAGGCAGGATGAGGGAGCAGCTTTCCCTCTCTGTTTTGGGGGGTTTGGCTCTTCAAAGTGATCCTGGGTGGGCTCAGGGCTCTGTTTCCTCAGGTGCAGTAGGAGGTGATGTGACAGGCAGCTTAATCTGGAGGGAAAATCTTTTCAGGAAACAGAGACTCTTCCTCTGCCCTGGATCTGTTCATCAGAGGATTTATGCATTTTTCCTGCAGGCCACCCAGGGAAAAAGGGAGTTGGTAGTAAATGTCTTCTCTGGGAGGAGCTGTGCAGCCTCAGTTATGGGTAGCAGGGTTGAGTATCACTTCTTAAGTATTCAAATACTGGAGTATGATGAAATGCAAAGCGTTTCTTCCATCCAGAACTATGGACTTAAAAACATGACCCAGCACTGTCTGAACATAGACTTTAACCCGGGCTGGTGCTGCCTGGGCTCTGTGGGCTTCCCACTGCTGCCAGGGCTGATGGGGCACCTGGGAATGGCCACAGTTCCCTGGGTGAAGCAAATGTGAGGAGTGTGAGGGACAGAGCTGGGGCCTGTGTGCTGCCCTGGTTCTGGACTGTGCTCCTGTGTGGACTATCCCAGTTGGCTTTTCCCATGGCCTGGCAGGGCTGCCCTGTACAGCTGCTCTTTGCTGATGCTCTGATTTTAAAAAAGCAGGATCAAAAGAGAAATGGGAAATCTCTTGGATTCTTTTTCCTATCTCTGTTTGGTGCTGTTACAACGTCTTCTTTCCATCCATGTAACTTACAATAAAATATTGCTGTGAAAGCAGGGGCCAGGGCAAAGTGCCCCTCTCAAAAAGAGTGTTGGGATGTGGCTGCTGTCTGCCCTGGCAGCTGGAGAGCTGGGCCCAGTGCCTGGAGGATCCCCAAGGCTCCTGTGTGGGTGTGTGAGCAACCTGCAGGCAGCTGCTTGCCCTCCCCTGCTCCCTGCCAGCCCCAGGCACAGGAGCAGCACTTGGAGCTCTGGGGCAGGGGAGGCATCCCCTTCTCCCTGTGGGATGGGGCATCCAAGGGCACCAGTGATGGGGAAATGCTGCTGTGCTTCCTCAGGGCAGCTCGACCTCCCTCTAGACATGCTCAAAAAATTAGTTTTTTTTTTCTAATTAAAACCTCCCCTGTCCTGGCCCCAGAGGAAGAGGTAGGGGATCATTCAGGCTGGAAAAGACCTCCAGGATCATCCACTGACTTCCATCAGCCCACTACCCTTTCAGTGCCATCTCTACTCCTCTGAGCATTTTCAGGAGTGGGGACTCCACTGCTGCCCTGGGCAGCCTGTCAGTGCTTGACCAGTGAAGGAATCTTTCCTAATTTCTAACCCTGGCACAAGCCAGGGCTGTTTCCTTTGTGTTGTCACTTGAGAAAAGAGTCCATTCCCCACCTGGCACCCTCCCATCAGGGAATTGTAGACAGGGAGAAGGTGCTGCTTCGTTTCTGGGGATGGAAAAGACACTGCCTATAGTGGTGCTTGTCCCAAATTAAGACCCCTTTACATTCCAGTGCTACCTTCAGGCACACCTGTGCCCCCTCCATACATCTGTGCCACTGTGAGAGCCCCTGTTCACCCCCATGCCAACCCCAGCACGGTTGTCACCCTCAGGCTACCTTTCATCTCACCCCTGTTCCACCCTGAGATCACCTATTCATCCTCACGTGCCCCTGTTTGCCCCCTTTCATCCCAAGACAGCTCTAGGCACTCCTATTCCCCCATTCCACCTCTATTCTCCCCTATGCCATTCTCCAGGCATCTCCATTCCCCTTTATTTCCCACATCCCACTCCTGTTCTGCTCTATTCCCCACTATTCACTCATATTCTCCTCTTGCCTCTATCCCATTCTTTTTCCACTCTTCCCCCATCCTACTCCTCTTCCCTAAATCCTCCTATTCTCTAATTCCTCCTATGCCCCCATCCCACTCTTCTTTCTCCCACTCCCCCATTTCCCCATCCCAATCCTAGTCCCCCCCATTCCCCCATCCCACTCCTATTCTCTAATTCCCCCTATTCCCCAATCCTACTCCCATTTTCCCATCCCAATCCTATTCCTATTCCCTAATTCCTCCTCTATTCCCCCCACCCTCTCCCCTCGCCAGGGGGCGCTCCCCCGACTCCTTCTGCGCACGCGCCACTCCCCGACCTTCCCTGTCCCGACCTTCTCCTCATGGCGTCCGGACGCGGCCACGCCGCTCTGCGCGCTGACGTCACGGCCCTCCGTTGTGCGCGGGGGCGTGGCGGGGGTGTGGCCACGGTTCTCCGCGGCCGGGCCGAGCCGGGCGGGCGCGTCGGCGGCAGCGGCTGAGGCGGCGGCTGAGGGAGCGGAGCCTGCGGCGGCCGCCGGAACGCTGGCCCGGGAATCCCCGGCATCGTGAGGAGCAGGCGGGCTCGCATGGCGGGGCTGCGCGGGGCCGCCGGTTGAGCTCGGCGCCGCCGCCTCCTCCTCCTTCTCCTCCTCCTCCTCCAGGCGCGATGTCGAATC